>NW_010565339.1:22423-36551 GCF_000687285.1 Phaethon lepturus
CCCTGGATGGCACCACACAGCCGCTCGCTCCCCTCCACCCGCAGCAGGATGAGGGGAAGAGAATTGGAAGGGTAGAAGTGAAAAAACTTGTGGGTTGAGATAAGAACAGCTTAATAATTGAAATAAAAATTTAAAAAAGTATTGTAATGAAAAGGAAAGTAACAAAGAGAGAGCAATAAAACCCAAGAAAGACAAGTTATTCAAATGAAAACAGTTGCTCACCACCAACTGATCTTTGACTCTGTGTCAGCACTGCTCAGCAATACCGAAAACATCAACACTGTTGCCGGCAGAAATCCAAAACACAGCCCCATACTAGCTGCTATGGAGAAAATTAACTCCATCCCAGCCAAAACCAGCACAGCCCCGTGCAGGGAGGGTCTCCATCGTACGAGTTGCACGGCAGTGTTTGGCCACAGCACCAGCCCTGTGATATATCCTCGCCCGCTGCAGCAAACCCTGCCATTTCTCCAGCAATACCCTGGCTGCTGATTTACTGCCGCGAAGGAGAGAGAAGGGTGCTGCCACGGGCTTCTAACCACCCCTTCGCCGTCCCTGGGTGCCAGGGAGCCTGAGCAGCAACGTAAAGCCCAGGGTGAAGAGTACAGTGGAGCCCATTGGAAAAAAAAGCTCTAGTCATTAAAATGGATTCCAGGGTAATTTTGTGTTTCATGAGCTTCTTTTCTCTTTTTCCTCAAGCCCCCAGGAGATGGCAGATGTTTTTGGATATCACGTGGAAAGCAATATGTCTTTTTTTCTTTTTTTAAATTGTGAAAATTCCTCCTCACTTGAAAGGATTAATAGAGGAAAACCATTTTTTTTTTTTTAAATCAAATGCCTAACTCGGATCTTCTTCACCGAATGCAATCAGTATTTCTGAAAAGTTTGCAGTCATACTGCCTCACAGAGCATTTGCCCTTTCAAAGGTATGAACTTATTCATTAAAGCTGGCTGCCCAGAAAGCTTGGATCCCTTATCTCCTTCAGGGGTACAGCTCATGTGCAACAAAATGTCAGGATCAGTGAAACTGCAAAATGTTTGTGCTATTCTCAGATTACACTTTTAGTCCATATACATTACTGTCTCCTCCTAAACCCAAATTCAGAGCAAAACACCTTGTTAAATCAAATCTATACATAATATTTGAAAAATCAGCTCTAATCTTGCAGTCTGTAACTAAAGAAACGTATTACAAATAAAACCGTTGCAAAAGCCGCATCGAATTTCTTCTGGCAAAATCCGACATTAGCAATAAACCACTGTAACGATGGGCAAGATCCCAGAAGAAAAGTGAGGGGACATAAAATCTCTATTTTCTTCACCGTAGCATTACTGTATTTCAGTATTGCATACACATCTATTGAACTCACCTGTAATTGTTCCTTCAGTTCCTTTCTGTTGATTTCTTGCTTCCCTTCAACAATAAAACAATTTTCTCCCTCTTTCTCCCATACAGATGTAAGGGTGGTAAGCCGGCGTACATTTTTTTTCTGAAAAACTGTAAAAATTAGAGAGTACTAATTCATTGCACCCAGTACTTGCCTGAATACAGAACTAGCTACCATGAGGGACCGCACCAGCGGCTGCGACTGCGTAATGTCAACAGCCAACGAGCTCTTAGCGCTTGGTCTTGGCACCATGGATTCCTCCCGAACTCCTTCCTTCCATACCTGGACGGTAGCTTTGGCCAGAAGATACTGCACCCTTCCAGCGCAAAGGCAAGACCTCTACGCAACGACTTTCAACAGCTGGACGTATTCAACCAAAAACAGCAAGTTGAAAAGACTGGTCATGCACCCCTGATGCATAAGCCCACTGGAAGTTGCACCTTTTCTCTGGTCTACTCCAGGAGCGGTTTAGGAAAGCTCCGAAAAAATGGGGATGGGGACTAATATTGCAGATCTTGGCTGGGTGGGCGCAGTTAGTGCTTGGCCACCGCGTTGCTGCCAGCCGGCAAGGCTGGAAACAGCTGTGAATTCTCGCATAGCGTGGGCATGCAGTGAGGGGGAGTCAACGCTTAAAGACAGTGAATGCAAATACAGCAAAGAGGCACCAGAAGAAATGTCGAAATCTTACCAGCTGCATTCCCTCACTCAACTTTTATTTTAGCTTAAAATGTAAGAAATAATTTACTTCTTAGCAAATACGGAGGCCAATTCATAAAGTATTTATTTCCCCCTACCTTGGTGCTTAAGGTGGCTCTGTTTTTTTTTTTGTCCTATTTCCAGGGAGGGGAACAGACAGCTAACACTCTGCTGAATGAAAGATATATGAACCATAAAATTGCCAGCGAATCTCTAATGTACATGTTCAAGTCATCAGGCTTCAGCTCTTTTTAAGTGTGAGTAAGGACTCTGACTATTCTTGTGTTTGGCTGACATTAGAGGGTTTAAAAAAATATTTTAAAGGACAAAAGCTAAAATAACTTTTACATATTTCACTCAAAGTAACCAGAAATATTTTACAGAATGATGAAGGTTATATTTCCTAAACCTCATGGGAAGGGTCCCCTAAACCAGCCATCATAATATTGGCTGCACAGAGGAAAAAAAAATAATTTTAATGTCCTTTCACAATTTCACTCTGCCTTATCACCTTCACTTGATGATCAGAAAAATAAAATTATTATGGATGGAGCAAAAAATCCTTTTAGTATTTCTCATAAAACGAGATCTGTTAGGCTCTATCAGAGTCTCTTAACAGTTATAATAGAGAGAAGAGGCAGCCTGAAACCCTACGCTAATTTTGCAATAGGTGTGTTATACAGTGAGAACATGGAACAAAGAAAGAGCTGGAAGGAGGAGAAGATGATGATGGAGTCCTTCCTCGGTATGTGATGTTCCTTTGCCCTTTCCCAAGAAATAAGGAAGAACAGTCTTGTAAAGATTGTCAGCAATATGAAAGCACATTATCTGGGACACTAAAGAAAAAGAGATTTAACTCTTGCTCTGTATCCTGTCTATTCCCCCGGAGTCAAATGATATAGCCTTAAAATACTCTTTTTGTTTTATTACTTGGAAAAGTGAAAGAAAATCAAGAATCTGAAGTTTTAGATAACCATATTTTAAAAGAAACTTCTAATAATGTTTTTTTGCTTATAAATGACCCGATGTGCAATATCGCGTTCCCTTCCCGGACGCGTGGGGTAAGGGTTCGCTCCTGGGACGCCCCGGGAGGTGCCCAGCGTGCTGCCGCGGGCTCGGCGGGCGGGGAAGGGATGGGGTTGGGGTTCCCCTCTGCTCTGACCCCCCGTCGGTGTACCAGAGGGTGACGTAAACGGGTGTGGGGAGATCGTTTAAGCAAACAGTACGTGAAAAGTGTATAAACTGCAGACCTGAAAATATCTCGGTGCAAATACTTGCCGAACCGAGAGGTGACTGCGGGAAGGGGGGTGCTGGGGGAATCCCTCGAGGGGCGGCTTTAGGGTAAAACGTGAACGCGCGTAGGCGGTGGCGAATATGCAACCGTCTATAAGAACGAGTAAAATACCGACAGACCTGAATATTCTTCACCCTCCAAGTACTCCACTGAAATCATTTAACTTTTTTCATTTTGTCCCCCAAGGGATGAATATTCCAGAGCTTCGGACAAAACCCACTACGTGGAAGAAAACCCCAAACCCATCAAATTAGCCGCCATTGCCCGTGCAACAGTTTTTCCTCACATTGTAGGTATCAGGAATATCTGAAAATCATAAGCTGTGTGCTGTAGCACAAAATCTGACCGGGGCAGCTGGCATGGGTTTCACAGCCGGCGTGAGAATCGGGCACAGCACTCCAGAGAAAAGGCGGGGAAGCGGAGCAACGCGACGGATCGTCTGGCAGAGGTTTTGTCTGCCGCTGTGCAGAGGCTCTGAGGTCGGTGCGTGCGAGCGTGCCGCGTACGACGGCTGCGGGCCTCCCACGCGAGGCTTAGAGAGGCTGAACTCCTCTGCGGATGCAAGGCAGCAGTACGTGAGCCTGAGGTTCAGTGAGCGTGCAATTATGTGTGAGATTCAATTATGGGCTTTTGAAGGCATCCCTTCTTCATTTTGACCAGTATTTATATAACTTCTGCATGATATACATAGTTCTTCCTGCTTACTAAACTGGAAGAAAAATCCCCATCAGAATAAAAAACTTCCCCCGGAATTTGATTCCTGACGCATTTTTCTTATGTAGACAGCTTCTGGGAAGGGAGCAATCTCCAGAAGGGGGTTACTGTTCTTTCCACATTGATTTAAAAGAAAGGAAGAGAATTTTTAAAATTACAGTTCATCATTTCCTTAACCATGGCTATGACATGCTCTCCCGAGAAAACACACACTCATTCTATCATTTCACATCGAGCCTGACACTTTTAAATCACATTTCACTGTCACGCATTTTGCCCTAGAGTACACTCCTCAATTTATTTTGACAGGGATTTATTTCTGACCCTTTTTCACGAGGCAGTCATTACCGACGGGTACAGTCCGTGGGAACCACGGGTTGCAGTCACCTGGTGATGCCGGGACTGTCGCGCCGAGGAGCGGGGGAATGGCACAGGGTCCCGTTGCGTTCTGCCTAGGTGCCCATCCCAAAGGAGAATTTTATAAAAGACATGCAAAAAAGAAAATTTAAACCATGATGTTTTCATAGAATCTAGACCAATGTCCTTCTTATGTGTGTTTTTCTTTTTTTTTATGTGATTTTTCTCTCCTTTTGCAAAATCAGGAGAACATGCTTACGCATGTAAATTATTTGACCTACAAAGCTTATCATTGTACATACACACAGAGAGGCAAGCGGAGAGGAGCAGAGATAGTCGGCCACACTAATAAAGTCCATTGATGACAGAAGCTAAGATAAGGACCTAAGCTGGTATGACAGAAACAATTTAAACCTGCTGCCTTGTTCTCTGTCGCTGCGTTTGACGCGGGGAGGGATTTCCAGGACCCGCAGACGGATTGCTGAAATGTTCGTGGTAACATTTTGCGTATTACCTGCTGCTCCCGTGCACTTAAAGGAATTAATTGCTGCTACAAAGAGGAAATTGGGAAACTGAGAAGTGATGCGATTCCTTCAAGACGAAGGGCACTTGATCGGGAAACAGCGACTTGGAGCCAGGAATAGAGATGTCATTTTTGGACTCAGTCCTATGCCCAGCCACTGCACGGGGCTTTCTCCGGACCCCGCGCAGTGCTGCGCTCCCAGCCGCGCGAGGGGCAGCCCCGTGCTATCTGCCTGTGGAGGACAGCCTCTGAATGTCTCACTTTAACGAGCTTTTACAACGGAAAACCTTCTCCTCAGCTACTTCTGATTAGTACTTTTTCGCTTCGACAATAATGCTTATTACAGTGAATGGAAACCTTTCTTCAAGGGGTATATAGACAGACCACAGATTAAGCACACAGTGATCATAAATCCAGTTTATGGTCTAAAATAAGTTTTTTAAATGCAATTCATCAATTAGCTTAACATAGTGTCCAGGTTCTTCTTTTTTCCTGAAGATTTTTCTGTTTTTTAACAAATTAAATCGTTCATATTTTTAAAGAATAAGGCGAAATAATATGCCTGTATTTTGAACCTCTTTTTACACTACTTACTATTTTTTTTTATAAATACTTCTAGAAACCTATAAATTAAATCGATCTGCACAGTCAGTAGGAGATGCTTCACCAGAGAACTTCAGGTAATCCCTGCGCACAGCAGCAGAAGAGACCATCTCAGGGACACTCGGAAAACAGAAATGGAGACAAAGCATTAAACGCTGTTTGTTGTTAAGTTCTCTCCGATACTAATTTGTTACAATTCTGCTGATTGTGCCTCTTTTTTGTCGTTTGACTGAAAGACTAGAAAATATTTTTCTCGTAAAATTCTGTTATTCAAATATGTGAAGAATCAAGAAAGATTAAACAGTAACGGAGAGAGCCGTCATCTGGGCAAGGGGACAGATAGAGAGAAACGAGGTTTCTAAGACCAGAACTCTGAGGTTAAAATTTATCTATTCTACAGGGCCAGCGGCAGGAAAGTGCTAGCTGAAGGAAATGAAGCTTTTGGGGAAAGAATACCGCAATATGGTGACTTTTAGATGGTGGCAGGGAGAAGTGAGGCCGTTCCAGTTTGGCTGTTCCCTTCCCCAGGTCCGGACGGAGGTCCACCTGCCCCGCAGGTCCCTGGCGTAGGTTGGCCTCTCAGGTGTCATTGTGGGCTTTGGTGTAAGACATCATCCAAATAACTGCCTGTTTCCCTCCTGTCCGGGCAGGCTTTGTTCCCCATCTGCACCAGCTCCCTGAGTTACAGTAAATAACCGCATGCTCTCATTTTTGTCATTTTGTCTCATTTTGGACGGGATAAAGCATGATCATACCTTCTTAACCAGGAAGGAGCATGGGCTTAAGTTTATAAGCTTAGCTCATTCGTCATTATTCTTTATTGTATTCCCTTTCTTCTGATATTCCTGTCAATGCAGCGTGAGCTTGTCATGTATCCAAACCAAAGTTTTTATAGCCATGTTGTCATTCTTCTGGACAGACAGAAATTACCATACATAGTGTGTGGCAATGTAGAACCAGGCATTTGAGCTTTAATTCTGCCTTTGAAACAATTTGATCATGAAGGAGTTCATGCACATGGACATTTTTCTTTGCACAGGGAAGAATAAAAAATACAGATTGTGTTCTAGTATTATACTCCTCCGGTAAAACACTGCTAAACAAACACACACACACACACAGACACACACACAGACACACACACAAAATTCTGCCTATAATAAGCACAAGCTCTTGATCTAAAAAACAACATAAACCAGCTTTTTAGAATCCAGTTAATTATTAAATGACCCATGAAGATTTTGAATGCTTGATTGGCTCTGATGACCTTATCTGATAGACTGAATTTGTCTGTTTAGTTTATATAGATAACGTCAACTTCTTCTCTTTTCTTGAAAATATATCTTTATGGATAGATGAGAACATGTGTTCATTTTGAGTAAGGTACACCTTTGTGAAGCATGACAGAGAAATGATCGCTCCAGAAAGGTTAAAAGTAGAATAAGGGGATTTCAGATAAGTCTATTTTTGGCACTAAATAAAGGTCAAATTCAATTATTATTAGAGGTTGTTAAGAAAACGCTGTAGACAAAGTAAACATATTGGCTGACATACTAAGGAAAACCAGGTGTATAATCAGATGGTCTTTACAATCAAAACACATTTTCCCTAAGACTTCAAAAAAACCCCACGTTGCACGTATGTGTCAAGATTTTCCAACTTTCTAAGCCCATTTTCAAGAAATCAGGACAGGTCTGTTGTTTTTGCTTTGTACCTCTGGTCGGTTCCCATATTTTCTTCATTGCATTTATAAAGAGAAGTGACGATACAGGCAAGATACTTATCACACAGCTCTGATTGCCATTTCTGGGCAAGGAGACCAGAAAGCTGCTGATGCTACTTTGTGTGTTGTGCGCTGTCCCTGATGGTGTGTAGCTTAATTCGAAAAAGCATGTAATTAAGTGTGTGTTAATTTTTCATTTCCATAATGAGCTTTTATAATTCTGTACAGAGCGTGAAAAAAACATTTCCAATATAGAAGTGATTTACATCGCGGGCCTTCCTGTGGATTGATTGCCGCTCTCACCGAGCTGCTGGCAGATGAGCGGCGTCCCTTCGCCGCAGAATTACTTAGTGCTGCGATCGGAGGCCTCGGTCCTACTCCATTACCTGAGCTCTGTCAGAGGGACCCCCTTATCTACTGCTGCTAGGTGATGGGCATGGCTAAGAAATGAAATCTCTAATGAAAGAAGAAATGGAATGACTGGATTGTAAATAAATCCATTTCGCACACTTAAGAAAGGCTAAACTCTGTGATTGTTGCTCCAGAAAAAGAATTGTTATTTCTTTAGTAACTGGAGCCTGTGAAGTAGGTAATAAAGTGAACCCAAGTCCTAGGTGAGAGAACAACTGGCATATAGTCAGAGTTACAGGCTATAATGATTAGCACATAATTACTATTCCCATTATTTCGGAGGGGTTCACAATCAAATACCACTCCTGCCAGCACAAACTCCTGTTGACATCAGTGAAGTACGTTGCCAATAAAAAATGAGTGTACTCCAAAGTCATTGTTGGGACCCTTAGTGTTATTTAAGTATTTTAAGTACTTGTTTTGATACGAGGAATATTTTCAAAGGCAGTTATGGGAATAGAATGTGCTTGTAGAGAAAGATGGGTTATGTATTACTACTTCATTAGTAGTAATGTACTTCATACATACAATTATGTATTACTACTTCAAAAAATAATTTTCTGAGAAAGTTCATTATGCTTAAAGAAACTGGTAGAAGATAAAACAGAGATGTATATGCATGCTTTCTGCTTTTTGGTACAATACTCTTACTTCGTTCACCTCCAGCAGATCAACAGGTAAGCTTGGTCCTCTGTCTTTCTACTGCTTCAGTTATTATTATCCTCTGATTCAGGTGGTCTTAAATATTGTGTAGATTCAAATCCAGATGAAGTTTCAAAGTGATGGAGATGTGTGAGGAAGTATTTTAAGTCTATTATGGGTGTCCTTAATAGGGAAAAGTGGAAGTTTTGTATGATTTACTGAATAATAGGTTGCACATATTAAATGGCCTTGGATTGAACGAGAGTCAGACCTGCTACTCCACCAGCTTGAGTCAGCTCAGCCGCATCAGGCAATGCTGAGTACGCACTCGAAAAATCTGTAGGCAGCAGCTCAGCAAGGACATGAAGTGCTTCTGACCACCGCAGCATCACTCTGCGGAAAACAGGCACGGCCAGATCAGGGCTGCACGATCATTCCTGTTGCAGTGTCTCACCTTGCCGTTTACTGGATGATACTAAGCACATATTTAATTACTGCACTCTTGGCCTTATATTATACTGGCTGTAAAATGCTTTCAAAGCAATGTAAAAGTTCTTCTTTGGATAATATCCTAGAATAAAACTAGTAATTTGTTACAGATGAAAAAGAACAACTAGTTTTTGAACCTATTTACCGGTCCAAATAAGTGGTTTTATATTCATGCTTCAAGGTATCCTCATTCTTTTCAAGCAAACGTTGAAGCTCTAGTTATAATGGGAACAAAGGCCCACCAGTTTCCTGAGTGGAAAACTTTCCTTTATCTGATTTTTCCCCCTGCCTTCGTTAATAAAATACAGACATTTTAATGCTCTTTAAACACTGATCTTCCTTTTGATTGCCCATTGAACCTAACGTCTAAATCCATACCTGTTTCAGTGAGGTGTACCTTATTGTATATTGATAAATCTGTATTTATACTATCCATTATCCAAAAGAAAACTAAGTTTAATGTGATGCATAGGTTTCTGTTACAGTTTTATTTCTGTATAAATAGCAGTGGAGCTCAGGACAATCTGCTCAACCTGCCTGTATGCTAACATCTCACAATTATGTTCACACCTTATTCTTACATTTTGCATGCATCATGAATAGCGAAAAAAAGTAAGCCAGAGATGGATCCTTCATTTATATTAAAATGTAGGATTTTCATTGTTTTATTTTCTGTTGTAGAATGTGGTAAATTTTCAGCATGTAAGTAATCTTCATTGATTTTTTTTGTGCTTAAATATCTTCTGGCTTGAGATCTTAACATGTAGGGAGACAAGTCTCTTATTCTTAATAGAATTGATGTCAACTGCTAATTTATTTTCCTTTAGAATGAGATTTTCTCAACCAAGAGAAAGACCAAATAGGTCCCATTCCAAGTGACACTGAAAATACATGGCCATGGCCACGATGGGCCATGGCACCCCTGGTTCTGCACATGGTGCGAGTGAGAGCAGAGGAAGCATCCTTGGAGTGGCCCAAAGAAGGATGCTGCCCATGCGTTCTCTTCCTAACACAGCTATTCTGACGTAGGATAAAATTCTGTTCGAGGCTGTATTTCCAAATGTTCTTTCCATCCCTGGAAGTGTCTTCATTAAATCTTGTTAAACTCAGCCTCAACAGTATCTTATGGCAAAGAGACGTAAATGCCAGCTACGCATGAGATAAAAAATTAATTGCATTTTATTAATAATTTCCATGAATTTTCATCAATTAGGACTTTAGGCAAGGCATAAAAGGAGACTGTAAAAAACAGAAGTACATATTAACATGCTGGGGCTGAAATTAACTCACGAACTACTTATATAATTATTTCTCTGAGTTACAAACATTGATTTGAATATAGAGAACAGAAAACGAAGCCCTTTCTGTTCTGAATTCTGGCAAATGGGCTAATCTCCGAAAACATAATACACAACACGTTTCTAAGAAATAGCTTAAATCAGAGAGCAAGAGTTTGATCCAGAGTGGATCGTGGTTTCAAACGAGCTGCCCTCTTCCCTCCAGGGCTTGGGGACCCGAGGAGCTGTGACCTGGAGCAACACAAACCTTCAGCCTTGCCCATGGAGCAACCCCTCCACTGATACGCAGCGGCTGTGCAAAATACGCATGAATTGCAGCACGGCTGGCTGAGAAGGAATGGTGCGGCTGGTGCGACGCTTGTGACACGTGTGAACCTACTCACATGGAGTACGGTTGCAAAAACGTCGTGAAAAATACTTTGCAATAACGGATCACGTAGACAAGAAAGGTTGCTGAAACAGCTCTGCCGTTGCTATTACGCAGGTTAAAGCCCTTGAGAGGAAACTCCATGACTTCATGCTCATGGCCAGCAGAGCCCAGTGATGGTCCACAGCCTCTCTGCTCACACCCCTTTAACTCCCAGATCCAGCCCATGTGCCCCGCTCAGGTATTGACCCTTTCTGTGAACAAGATGGGGGTGTTTTGGCCAAGTCTGGATTCTCTAATGGAGCAAAACTCTATACAAAACAGTTCCCTCATTTTTCCGTTTCTCAGAAGGGGAAATTTGGCCGAGTAATGGACAGAAGCCCCCAGGCAGGACAGTTCAGGTCCTGTGGCTTGCTATACAGCTGGACATACTGCCTTCAAAATGCAATGTGATGTTCCGTGGACTTTATAACCTCTGCTATTTCAGAGTAAAACTTGGTAAAACAGCACAAGTTGAAGGCCTGAATCATATATTCTGAATGGGAAAAATAGGTTATTTACCCCAAGGGCCAGAACTTTCCCTAACTGCAAAAGGTATGTACAGTTGAAGTCCCTAGCACTGCCATTACAAGAGCCTTACATGATCAGCATCGATCTGTTGCTACCTGTTATTCACTAATTCAGTTTTCAGTAACTGCCCATTATTATTGACCAATTTCCTGCTAGGATGACCAACTATATCTGCATTTTATATCTTTTCTTTCAGTCTATTAATCTGTGCTGCTTTTCATCTTGGTTTTTAACCTGATTAATAGTTTTAGGCTCTACATTTGTATTATCTTGTCTAACACTTGCTTTTGTCAGATCAATCAAGTCACTTATGGTAGTCTAGCACAGAGGAGCTTATTCTTCTCAGCATTATTTACTTCTAGCATTTTTCATCCTTGCTGCTCTTTACAACTTATTTTGCTAAGATTATGTCCATAGCCTGTTTTAAGAACTACTTAAACAAGATGCCAGCTGTGTAATATTTTATCTAGACTTTAATAATAGCAGCGGAGAGCCGGTTCTCCCTTCCCTGATGTCAGGAGCACCCACGTGTCAGTTCAGTCCTGACGTAACCCATGTACAGGACCACTGTGTATGCAAAGGTGGAGGTAGGGCAGGCAATTTATATATTGTCAATGAAAAGGAAAAAGGGTTTTTCTGGAAGTACTTGTGCCATCTTTCCCTTGGACATAGAAAGGTATAAGGTTTAGTATGACTGAAACATACCCTAAACAAGGCCTTGTGATGGCTATAAGATACTGAAAATGGCAAGGAAATGGCATGGAAATGGCAAGATACATTTCCTAATGGCCATATGTGTTAGCATTCCTTCTCTTACCCAAATATGTGACATATAACTTTACAACATAGTACAACATCCGACGCCACAAATAAAACCAATTCTGAACCATAAAATCATAGAATAATTTGGGTTGAAAGGGACCTTTAGAGGTCTCTTACTTGCTGTAACTTGATGTCTCACCTGCTGTAGTGCAGCTCACTGTGTCAAGTCTTATTCTTAGCAAGAGTTTGTAAACCTGAGGCTGCCCAACATTTTCAGTGTGTGGTGCACTTTTGAGACCAGCAATGGTTAAAGCAGTTTACAAAATTAAATCCATGCGTGGTAAGAAAGAGTTCTTGCTCCTTTTTGAACCAGAAGTTTGATTAAAAGCACAGAAAATATAGTGGTTTTGTAGAGTATTTTTGATTCATTAACAGCAACTAAATAATTTTGCGGACAAATTTGGAAACGGTTTTGGTTTGAAAGAGACTTCATTGCTTTTACAATATGAAGGGCCATGGCCAGTTCTGGGATTCAATGGGGCATTTTGATGGGACAGCTCAGAATGTTAAACAAGGTTGTTTTGAGAGCAGGCAGCTTGAACGCCTAACTTTGCTCCTCCCACTGCATTTCGTTAGCCCCCAAATCCAAATCTAAAAACACTATGACATAATATTAACTCAGAACAAACAAAAGCAAATGAGAGCAGCTGTATCTGAATTTCTGCAGTCATTGCTTTCCCAGGGACCAGAAGCAGAACAACATGAACGATGATACCAACCCTACTTTCTGTGAAGGAGCTGCCATCCCATCTGCACAACTCGCTCCCTTGCAACAGAGCTGCCTTTGTTCACCGAGGGAAAACAGAGTCATTTTTTTCCTGCTGGGATTAGTAATATGCTGTAAATTGTTTAAGAAAGAGTAAACTTTTTCAGAGATTCTAAACAGGAGACTTTTTTTTTAGAAATTCTAAGTGATTTGCAGTCTTTCAAGGAAAATGCTTGTCAGAGATACAAAAGGAAAGTATTTTCAGGCAAAAAGGTTGAACAGAAAAACTCCTAAAGCTGATAATGACTGTTGCTGAATTCACTTGAAGCTTAATGTGAGAGCAGTGAGAGTGAAGCTCTTCTTATCTCTTTGTTTTAGAGTGCTCAGTCGTTTTAGCGTTTACAGCTGATCCTCTCCAGAGGATAAAATCTCCACATTTTCTATTCAAAATGCTAAAAGCATTAGAAGTTTTAAAAGATTTCTGTTCTTTAAAAGGCAAACATGGAAGTCACTCTCATTTTATGACAGTCATGTACACTGTTCACAACTTATTTATCTGACAAGAAGCCATTACTTTTCCTTAGCTGATGCATCAGGATTTCAATCATGAGCAGAATCCAACAAGCCAAGGAGGAGTTAGTTCATGCCCTCTCACGGAAATTATTATTTAGCCCTTCTCTCTGTCTCTCAGTTTTCGGTAACAATACCCACCTTGAGCACCACGGTGTCAGGAGGTGCCGGTTCACATTATGAGTCTTTCAAAAAACAAGAAACCATTGTGTGCCAGTGCGTTTGGGGAGGCTTGAAGAGGCTTTTGGCAGATGCAGCAATTAAATAACGACAGTTGAAGGAGACCTTGACATCCCAAAAAGCACTCCCTACCAGTTTCTGCCTCGGGGACTCCGTTTCCGAGAAGGTGAAAAACTGTATGAAGCTACATACCTGACTATGCCCATGAAGTATCTAGAAGTAAAAACCTGCATGTCACCGGCATTTCAAAAGAAACTAAGTTATCACTTCATGAATTCAGAGTAATCTATTTTCCTGCCGCTTAATGCTTTATTGGATCCACGGGCCCCCCTGCAGAGAAGCACAGAAATGCCGTACAACCTGCAGTGGAACCTTTCATAGCAGTGAATGTTAAATTAGAGTGAGAATTCAGAGGCATAAATGTCTGGCATAGAGCACCTGCAGTTATTTGGTTTTTTAAAGATAACTCATTATTAAATGCTCAAATGCATATTAAATATTGCAAGTTCTGTCACGCTGCAAGAGAAAAAAGACTAGATTAATCCCCAGTCTTGGAGCTTGTATACCTTGAGTATACACCAGGAGATAAATCTGTGAATACGTCGTCTTTCACGGGGCAAACCAAGGCATGGGTTGGAAGACCACGCGGGATTTTTGGTCCAGCGCGGGTGTAGGAGGACCAGAACACACAGCAGTGCCCCTCGGCCCTGCCTGGCCCCCGCGCAGGACGCGCCGTGCGTGGCGGAGCGGCACCAGGCCGCTTGCAGGCAGGCCG
>NW_010565340.1:0-18176 GCF_000687285.1 Phaethon lepturus
ATCCTTTACAACTGGGGCCAGACTGAGCTCTCACAGGTTTTGCCCATTCCCCTGTGCTGCTGGCAAAGGGAAGGTAGAGAACTCTGGAAACTTGAGCTCAGAAGGAAGGGAGGGGTGGGGGGAACGTGATCTAAGATTTGGTTTTAGTTCTCATTGCCCTGCTCTTATTTGACTGATAATAAATTAAATTAATTTTCCCCAAGTCGAGTCTGTTTTTTCCTTGACGGTAATTGCTGAATGATCTTGCCCTGTTCATATCTCGACCAACAAGCTTCTTGTCATATTTTCTCTCCCTTGTCCAGCTGAGAAGGGAGGTGATAGAGCAGCTTTGGTGGGCACCTGGAGTCCAGCCAGGGTCAACCCACCACAACACCATTGTTTGAGAACCCAAATGTAATCAGATAGTCTGCAAAAGAACAAGACAAACAACGGGTGAAAAAGAAATAATGTGAAAGTGCTCCTGATAGAACTGGGAATAAATTCTAAATTTTCTGTTGCCTAAGCTGGTGCTCTTTGGCAACAAAATTACTTCCTTCTAATCTGAAAGGCTACAATTGTCTTCTTCCTTTCTGCTTGGACTGTCAGGAGGTCTGACCTTTTAAAGGTAATGATGAATTTCTCCTCAGAAGTATATCCTTAAGGCCATTACTGTCCCAACTGGCTTTCAAGAAACAGAAGCACCAAGAGATATTAAATGATCTGCCCTCTGCCACTTAGGATAGACCATGACAGTATCAGGAAGAGTCTTAACAGCCCCATCAGACTGCCGGAACTGTCCTCTATGGATGCCTCTCTTCAGTTTCCTCTGCACTTGTATTAATAAGATAAATAATCTTAAAGAAGTTATGTTTGCAATAGAGACTAGTTAGTTATGTTCCTAAATCAAGATTTGAAGATACTACCTCAGAATAAACAGAAATAAATGAAAGCATTAATAAACTGTAAATAAGTATCATAAAGGCAGAAAACTTGGAAGAGTGGTGAATGCTGTAGAGAGATGTGTAATATACAGTGTTACTGACATTTTAGACTAGAAGCAAAGGAAAACAAAAGGGGAGGAAAAGTTAAAAGTCCCATTCTAAAACAAAAAGTTGTATTTTACATAGATTGATGTTAAAAGACATGTACCAAGCAGCAGAAGGCTGTATTATTGTAGTATTATTGTAGTAAAGGAAACAAGGCACCAGAGTAAAAAAATGAGGACCTTTTGTTAACATTGAAGTTTACCCTAAGTTCCCAATCACAAAGCCAAATCTCTCATCTATATGATTTACTCTGAATTAAGGGAAAAAAGCCCAACCACGGGCTCCCATAAAATAGAAGGATTACGCTTTTAAAAAAAATTGCCCAATAATTCACTGAAACTCTACATTTGTGCTAAAACAATGTAGCTGTTGTTGCACACAACATCTTTCCCCCCCCGCCAGAGTAGCATGTCTTAAACTTCCTCAGGTGAACAAACACCTTTGCTACAGGAATAGCAATCTCTCTCTCTGATGAAGGGAGAAAAAACCAAAGTCAAACCACCCATTACAGTTTGCAAATCATCATCAATATCTATGAGCAGAACGGTTTGTTTTCTAACCTCTGTATTCACCCGTTTTACACATTCTTTTTTTTTTTTTTTCCTCTGGAAAATTTAGTCAAATCATCAGCTCCCCTATTCCAAATACAAGACCAGAGAGAGAACAGTCAGGAGGCTTGTAGGGACTCAGGTGTGAAATAGCATCCTAGATTAGAGTTCATGCTCTTAATACTTCAGTGGGATGCAAAAGAGACACAGAACCCCAGGCTGCAGGAGAATGACTGTCCTCACCTGCCAGGAAAGACTTCAGAGTGCAGGTATGAGCTCCATTCGAACCCCAGGGGCAAATTACTTGAAGTCAACAAATGTTCCCATCCATGTCTGGATGACACAGTTGTTCATCTTCAAGCCTTGAAAACTGATCTTTCTGGATTGAAAGAAGAATCTTACTGAAATGTAATCAAAAGAATGTCTCATTTTCAAGCCAGTCTGTCCTTTACTGATTCCAGCTAAAAGATCAGCATCTGCATTTTGCGCAGGACTTTCACCATTAAGCTTTCTGAAAAAGAAACATGTTAATTGCCAAAACACAACTTTTAGCCAAATAACAGCATATTAAATTGCAATTCAAAATCATGTGATAGCTACAGGCAACTCTCATTTGAGAAATGGACATCATCAGAATAGGCAAAATATATCACTCAGGACATGATTGTGCAGGTACCTTACACTAAAATTTAGTCTGTAGTTAATATGAGAAATCTTCATCATTTAATGTCCAGTTAGTGGTTTGCATAAAATCACTTTATTGCCTTGGACAACTGCCCAATGAATAAGTACCCACAACATAAATATGCACACATAAAAATCGTTACCAGTACTAATTAGAGTAGCAACCTTGTTGGCAGACTCAATAGAAAAGGAAAGGAGATTTGCTTAGGTAACAGCATAGCATCTGATGCCAAAATAAAAATGGATGAACAAACGTTGGCACAGAAACCTGCCTACAAAATCAGATGAGTTAAAAATTTATAAACAAACAAATAAATAAATAAACCTCTTACATTTTAATAAATCCTCACTACGAGAAGGACTTGTAGTACTTCTTGAGTCCTTTGAGTTGCTGGAGCGTGTCCAGAGAAGGGCAACGAAACTGGTGAAGCGTCTGGAGAACAAGTCTTACGAGGAGGGTCTGAGGGAACTGGGCTTGTTCAGTCTGGAGAAGAGGAGGCTGAGGGGAGACCTTATCGCTCTCTACAACTACCTGAAAGCGGGTTGTGGTGAGGTGGGTGTTGGACTCTTCTCCCAAGTAACTAGCAGCAGGACAAGAGGAAATGGCCTCAAGTTACGCCAGGGGAGGTTTAGATTGGATATTAGGAAACAGTTCTTAGAACAGGCTGCCCAGGGAGGTGGTGGACTCACCATCACTGGAAGTGTTCAAAAAACGTGTAGATGTGACACTTCAGGACATGGTTTAGTGGGCATGGTGGTGTTGGGTTGACAGCTGGACTCAATAATCTTAGCAAGGTTTTTTCCAACCTTAATGATTCTATGATTTGGTTGTCCCTAAATAGAATGAAAGTTAATACACACTGTGTGTTGTTTTCTCACTTGTTTGCATGGCTTAGAATAAGACAAGGGAAAATTCTTGCAAATAATATAACAACATACAGTTAAACCTATGCTTTAAGGTCACTGTATATTACTTTTGTGTATGACTATGTTTTTTTCTATAAAATTGCACACTTTTAGGCATAAAAAATTGAAAGTGTTATTTTTGTGTTTTGTTAGATATTTTGGTAACAACAGAGGTGAACTGTTCATTACTACTTGAAGCTTTGGAATAATATCAAAGTAAAAATTCCTAAAGTAGATGTAAAACTTTTCTGGGCTTTTTACATGTATTTTTTACCACAAAGCTATTTCCAACTATTCCTTAGCCTTTGAAAAATACACTGATACAAAAAATACACATAAAAGGAAATATTCCTAATAAAATTAAATATACACATTTCTAGAAACATATTCTTTTTTAATGAGATTTTTTAAGCAGGAGCCAGGAAGTGACCTAATGGTTATAGGAAGTGAATTTGCCTTCAAGATCCGACCCTTCATAATTTCATCACAATACGACCTTTATGGCAAGAATAGTAACATAAACCTCTATAAAATAATTCACACCAGTCATTTAATGCCTTCTCTTTTTATTCAGAACTGTCACAATGTAGCATGAAATGAATTTTGCATACAGCTTCCTAAAAGACCATAAAATTTTAGGACAGTAGCATTAAAAAAAAAAAAACCCACACAAAACAAAACCACTTAAACAAGGAAGATCCAAAACAATCAACAGCCTTTTATAGCTTATCTGCAAACTGGACTCAGCCAAAAAGCTTGGGGCACTCTTCTTGTTAGGTCATTTATTGTGCTACATCTCACCCCAAGAAAGTTCTCTGAGAGTTCCAAGTTCTGGCATTTTATAGTTACTTTACTGTGCAGTATAGCATGAAGTTATAAGGTATACTGAAGGCCTACGGGAGACTACTAGTACTTTTTTTTTTTTTTTAAGAGCTAGCAAATAGTTTTTAATATTAATTTTGTCATAAATGCCATGTGCAGAACTAGCAATTAAGAGATGCAGACCAGAGAACAGAACCCTGAAAAACAGAATATCATTGCAAAACATTTTTAACATACTATGGACCTTGATCAGTTTTTCCTTTTAAGTAAAAAAAAAAAAAAAAAGGGGGGGGAAATTTCTTCAAATGTAGGTCTCAGGACAGTTAAGTTGAGTAGAAAATACAAAGCATTCAAGGAGATTACCATGACAGCTTCCTAGGTTTCATTCTGAAGAAAACATTCCTGAATATTTAAAAAATTGGCATAACTTAAATGAGTCAAAAAAATGTAAAATTACACTAAACCATGGAAGCTATAAGATGATGCATGGGACATCACTCACTATAAATGGGCTTGCTACAGGGAAAAGAATGTGACCTGGAAGAAGCTGATAACAACAGAAAATTCCTTCTATACGTATTGTACAAGAGCTTGTAAAGGTTGTCTAGTCTAACAACAGCTACACATGGCAAGTTCTAGAGATAATCACCTCTGTTCCATCACTATCATCAGCCCTTTTTGTGAATTTTGGCCAATCACTTATCTGTGTTCATCACTATAATGGAGATATTAATTACAGAATGAATATATTTCACCTTCAATTTGCAAGTTGCTTATGCAAAGCTTACCGTTTCCTTGCATTTCTTCTGCATAATTAATCATTCAACGTCTCAGTTGACAATTTTTTCTTCCGCTGAAACTCACGCAATGTTGGCTAATTTTGACTGGAAACAGATACAATACTGTTGAGGGTTTTTTCCCCCTAATTGGATAGCCTAGCTTTTAAACAATTAAACTTTTGTTATGCCGTGGTTTAGCCCCAGCCGGCAACTAAGCACCACGCAGCGGCTCGCTCACTCCCCCTTCCCCAGTGGGACGGGGGAGAGAATTGGGAAAAAACTTGTGGGTTGAGATAAAAGCAGTTTAATAGGACAGCAAGAGAGAAGGAAACAACAATGATAACAACAATAATAATACCGACAAAGGAATGTACGAGAACAAAATACTGGCAGAAATATAATCGGAAATAATGCTTCAGCTGTTATTAAAAGACATAAAATAACTTCAGTAAGTACTACCAAATAATAATTTTATTTTTTATTCATCAGCTTTGTTGTTCTAACTTTCACAACATAGAGCCAAGGTACAATTATGTTATTTCATAACAGCATGCTATATTTCAAAGGCATTTTGGATTTAAATCCCTGTTTCTCACTTTAATTCTTTGCAGATGAAAAAGACAGAAATCAATCCTGTTAAAATACCCATCAACACTCTTAGACTACAGTCATATACTGAAGTTTCAGTCCTTTTAGAATCAGTATTACTTACTTTCAAGGTATCAATTAGAAATGTCCCTTCAGATTCTGAGGAAATAACAACTGAGAGATGCAAGAACATTGCGTTTTATTAAAAGATGACAGGTATTGCTACAGAGTTAGCCTTGTAGGCTAATCTTTGTCATATGACAGAGATATTACATTTAGTTCAGGCACTTACTGACTTTCCGTCTGGTATGCTGATAACATATACATAAGTGAATAGCCATACCAAGATCTACTTTGTTTCATTGTTTGGTTTTCTGTGCATCTCTAATGTGGTATATTTTTAAAAATAAACCCCTTTAATTTTCTTGAAAGACTTCAGAAAGGAACCTTGAACATACTGTGATGGAAAGCAAAATTAAACAGTACTTAATTTTAACAGTAGTTTACGTAGCATACTTTAATGATTCCAACATGTAGGTATCTCAGCCTTATTTGTAAACTCTTAAATTTGCATTTAGATTTATTTTCAAGCTAGAAATCATCCTTTAATATTCTTTGGTTTTGAATAGGGCTTCACAAAACCAGCTGCAAGCTAACCCTTAAAAAAGGCTGTTTCATTATCTAGTCACCTTGACTATGAACAGCTCTATTCCATGGATTAGTTAATTTCTGAAGAACCACCATCCAGTCTCTGCTTCAAAACTTCTGCTGGATTTGTACATACAAATTTTCCACAGGAAAAGAAAAGCAAAGAGCAACGAGAGATAGAAGGAAAGTGCTTTACAATGTACGTATTAAAACATAAGAGGGTCAAACTGACATTTTAACCAAATTTAGGGAATGTCTTCATCTAAATTATACACTTCATTAAAAAACCCAGAGCATTTCTAGGCTAATCAAATGTGCACAAATCATTCCATCCCACTCCAGCAACACATAAGCAAATCAGTAAGTAACCAGCAAACACAAGCATGTTTCTTGTGTGTGAGTGAATGAACCATTCAGGACAATGGCACAGCGTTTCTAATTTTAGTTGCTGCTAATTTTTCACGTGAATCACAATCTAGAAAGCTTCCACATGGCAAAAGAAATATTATATGGGTTAAACTATTATAGTTGTGACATTTTCGGTAACAATAACTTTCTAATTACTATTCCCAGAGCCACAAGACACTAGTCAGCCATACAGGATACCTGCAGGCACATACAATAGTTTAGGGCTAGGCTACATATACCCCAAAGCCTCTTCTTCAATTTCAGAGTAAGGTGGAAAAAGTCTGATAATATGGCTAAGTGTCTTTCTCAGCAGCACGTTCTACAGAAAACCAAAACAGACACTGTATCTCTTATTTTTCTGGTCAAGAGGACGTATAGCGAGTTTTTCCTCTCAAGAATTGAAAGAGGAAGCACATGTATGAGAGAACGACCATGAATTTTTTTTAATTCTTACTAGGTTTTGTTCTTACCCTTCTCTTATCAGTTAAAATTAAAAAAAAATATTGGGTCAGGATGGTCATGTGTGCAGCAGTAACTAATTTCTAGTTTAAAAACTGAACGAGACTAGAATACAGTCGGGAACTGAAGATAAGTACACACTATACTGCATCTTGAGATGCACTCTCGTCTTGAGATGAAACTACTCACAGTTTTTCAACAACCAAGATGACACACTTTTGACTAAAGTAAATGTTTTAGGTGAGTGACAAGGTGGAATGTAAAATAAAAGTTTGCAAACAAGCTTTACTTTTTTTTTAATCAAACACTGCTAGCTGCATATACATTTTTTCTTAAACTGTTCAGAGGAGATTTGCCATAATTTTTCAAAGTATTTCTCTACTCTTTTCATTTCATAGACACATATGCACACATCATATTTTGTGCTATGTATCATTCTGGCAGTTTACAGAAGAAATCACAGTAATGCATGAGCTCTTACAAAGGTTCTATTTCATGATACATTAAAAAAAATGATGTACGTAAAGATGGTTATATACACATATATGTGGCACATACATACACATATGGTCTATGAAATTTCATGTAGAAAAATGTTATATTACTGCACATATAATAAAGCATCAATGATAATATCAGCAGATTTTGGAATGGAGGAGTGGGAAGCTGTATGATCTGCATGTCAGGTTAAAATAAATAAATAAAACCATACAGCAATTACAAGATACACAGGTTATGCAAAAGGTGATTAATACTGAATCATTCTTATTCCAGGAAAAAAATATTAGCTTATGCATCAAAAACAAAGAAGAGAGCAAGGCACGTAGCAGCCAATGGCAGTGGGAGTCCATACCTCTGATTGTGCCACGACAGATCTTGACCAAAACATTTCTTGGTGCTATGACATTTGTACCATCTCTCTTGAATGAGCATTTTCTTGTATCTAATGAAGTGTGAGTGCACACTGAATCTTTAGTATAATTTAGTTTACATAGTCAACCAAAGAGAAGACACAAATGCTCTGGAAATTAGGCTCCTACTAACGTATAAGTCTTCCATCAACTCAGAAAACTATTTATTTCAAAAAAGTGCGTTTTTTTATTTACTCTATCCTTATAATTTCTTATTTTCTATTGTTTATATCAGATCTAAAAAGTCTTCAGTTTACTGACTCTCTGAAACCAAGTTCGCCCACTAATCATATATCATTCTTAGCCCATGAACATCTTATTTCAGCTCTGAGGTTAAATTCCAAGCAGAATGAATGACCAAAAAAAAACCCTATATTCTCTCCCTTGACAGATGCACAACTTTACTTAAGGACCATTAACAGGCCAAGAGATCTTGAGTACTTATCTCAGTCTTCTGAAGTAGACTAAGCCATTAGTTACAAAAAGCTTTAATGCTCTTACAACCAAGATGAAGTAGGGAGGTGGGACCTACATAATTTGTCAATTTGGTTTCATAATTTCAAAGAACACTTATTCCAGCAAGAAATATAGCACTTTGGGGAAAAAAATAAATAAATCTATAAAACACAATTGACAAGAGGAATTATTAGGGTATCCATTCAGTAATGACTGAAAAAAATTAAACTATTTGGCTGCCCAGAAGACATCTTCAAACTGATAATTCTAGCATGCCAATTCATTTTTCAAGTGGAATATTTAGTAAACACATACTAGTAATATAATAGTTAATTAAAGCTAAGGAGTTTAGGACACTGATACACAAAACCAGTCATTACTTGTCACTAGTCGTTGCCTGGAATTGTACAGCATAGCGTTAGGTTACCATCAGCAGTAGACAGGGTATTCATATTAGAGTGGCATTAATGATCATGTGCAATGAGAGAAAGATTATATTTGAACCTTCGTTACATTACTAAAAAAGATCAAAAGGGTATTTCACCTCTCCCAAAGGCAAAGCTTGTTTTAATTTAGTCAAAGGCAAAATTTTTTGATTGGGACATAATTTATCAGAAGTCATCAAGTCCCTGTCTGTGGAAACAGTAACTTTTTCACTAGGACGCTAGCAAGAATTTTTAAAATTCTGTTCTACTGTGGGTTTTTTGGTTGGAGTTTTGTTTGGCTTTTAATTACAAAATTACTCCATTTAAACTATTGATATATGCAATTTCAGTATGATCGCTTCATTTAAAATTTTGTTACTTAGAGGCATGCTCACCAAAAGTCCAATACTGGACATCTTAATAACCATCTGATTATTTTTGTTTTCTGAGACTATTTACTAGTGATATGGAATCAGAATACTCACAGCTATCTGTTGCTTAAACCGTGACTATCTTCTGTATCCATGGTTGTCCCAATCCAATGTCAGGGGAGGTTTCGATATGATCTCAAGAGCGAGATCAAGACACAAATGAGGTCAAATGCCGTATACCCAAGACAGCTTTTATTATCAAAAGTAAAGAATTAGTAGTGATAGAACAGAATGGAATAAAAAGACAGAAACCAAGCAAGCATTCGGGATAGAGTTGCAAGGATAGTCACCACCATGGATCCGCGGCGTCCCGGGGTCCAAGTCTCTCGAAGTTTTCGGTGGTGGGTATCGCATGTCTTGTAGCCGTTATCTTGGCAGGGTGTTTTTCATTAACCGGAGAATCTGTGGCCATGTAGCCATCCATATCTTGGTTAAACAATCTTTGAGACAAATGCTTTATGATTCAGTCTCTCACACCATCCCATGGCTGAAAGATTGCTTCAGGACCCATGGTGGTTTTGAGAAAAGATAGTTACGCAGAAAAGGCCAGAAAAGAGCATTTCATACAATCTGCACTACTGATGGTGTGGTTCGACGCACAGCGTGAATTTGTTTAACACTATCAGGTGAAACAGTGGTTACAAATTGCATATAGGTTACAACATGTTGAATTAACTGTATAAAACACAGAATAACACAGGGTAAAAACAACAACATGGCGAAACCACATAACAAATAAAATAAGACTCTCTTAACCCAGAGGCCACCTGGGAGCCAAGAAAACAAGTCAATGTCCCACGCTTTCCAGGTTTGGAGAGGTCATTTTTTGTATTCCTGCAGTAATTTGTTTAACAATTTTCCCGCTGTCATCAATTTTTAAGCAACAGTTAGAATCATTCAGTTTACCACAAACACCCCCTTCTTCGGCTAGCAGGTCATCGAGAACCATGAGGTGTTGGAATATCGCTGTCCACATTTGTGTGGCCTGGTCAGCTAATAGATCCAGGGCACGGGCCATCTCATTAGTAATAATCTCCAGAACGACCTGTAACCTAATAATGCGATTCAAATTATAGATAGGTTCTCAAGCACCGCTAATCCGTTCATTGGGGTTCCAGGTGGCAGGCCCATAATGTTGTATGATACGTTGAGGGGTCCACTCATCTGTACCCCAGGTTTGACCACTTCCACCCACTATAGTGGTATCAATGGACCGCCGATATCGACTGAGAACATCATGTAACTTAACACCCAATCCGTCACCGCCATCCTCCAGGAGCATAAAGAACAAGGGGTGAATTAGTCCCATATAACACACCCCAGTCCAATTTTTGGGCAATTGCTTGTATGCATAATGTCCACAGATTCAATAATGACCTTTTAATGCCTGGATGCCACTTTCAAATGGGCCTGTGGGGGTTCGCGGTACTTAGAAATATGCGGTATTATCTACTCCTAAAGGATGGTTTGACCATTTACCAACAACTTGTACACAAATATTTTGACCTACTTTTCATAACCTCAGCAGAGTATTTCGTTGGTCGGCAACCAGATCTTGATCCCCTGACACCTTTTTCTATTTCCGTCGCTAGTTGGCCACCAAATTTGATTTATGTCAGGGAGCTGAGAATAAATTTACAATCCCAGGCACTGAAATTAAGGTGCCAAAAACAAGTAACATTCAAATAGCTATCAATCAGATTGGTTAGTGTTGCATCAAAAGTTAGAAAATTGTTTCCTGTGCCCTGTTTGATTTACCCAGGCCCAGCCCGGCCAATGAGGTACAAAAGATTCATCAATAGAGTTAAACAATGTACAATATTGTGACCTATTTCCACATTGTGAACAATTGATGGACTTATAGGCCACCACTGAGGCAATGTTTTCCGTATGTATAGGTTCAGTTGCATTTGCTATTCCCTACAAAACCACCACCCTCTTGTGTTCGATTTAGATAATACCCAACAATCAGTAAGGTTGCAAGCATCGGCCACTTGTTGACCTAAAACAATAAATTCATTTTTCCACCATGAGTCGGGGGGTGGGGGGGAAGCAAGAGCTTCCCCAGATACTAAAGATTGTGATAATGATCAGCCAAAACATCATTTACGATGGTATATCAGCCACCCTATGAACATTAACAAAGCAATCACCAACAAAACTAGGCAAGCAATCAACAGCTTCATGTATTTCTTCTGGCTGGCTTCAGAGTCTCCACCTGAAAAAAGAAAAAAAACCCCAACTCGGTTCGTTCTAAAAAACCGGAAGCAGGTTATTATTAGAAGGATGGAATAATCCACCTAGTGTTATTTTGTTTTAATAGGTGAAATTTGAGCTCCAGTATCTATCAAAAATGTGACCGGAACATGTTTTGGCCCTACAACGCCTGTAATTAGTAAATCACTCTGGCCGTTTTTCGGTGAGCTATCTGATATGTATCCAACCTTCACCCCCCTGCTCACCATCAGAGGGCAAAGAATCTAGTTTCCCTGCAAATTTTGAGGGACATTTGTCTCTGACAAGTCGACTAAAAAGGGTGCACTGGGAGTGGGTTTTTTAAAGCCCATCTCTGTATCTGCCGGTTTAATCAGGTCGTCCTGACACCAGTTCTTCTAACTTGTCTGTTGGCAATCCATCCATTAAATCACACGGAATTCCTTTTTGCCATCCCTCTGCCCACAGGCTAATTGTGCTTATTTGGGATGTCCCTGCCTCCGGGTGGAGTAGTGAGGGATCTTCTATCACCCCAAGGGCACGGAACCGTTTTCACTTCAGCTCTCCTCAGGCCCCTAGAGTCAGTTTTTTAGAGTCAGTCAACATTAGCTGGAATGTTAACGGGGTCATACTTGCGCCCGTAATTAATCAATTCTCCTGCCACCTCCCCCCACGTCCACATTTTCCTATCGAGGGCCAGTGGTGCCAATCAGGCGTAAATTCTTCTAAAGCAGCCGCAACCCTTTTGCCCCAAGGCATTGCTTGTATTTTCCCCTGTAATTGTCATCGAGGACTTCTGCCTAGGCTCCAATTTTGGATCATACATCATCTGCAAACAAGCTGCTTTCTGCACACTTTCCACCAATTGATCAACAGTCCCCATAATTTCGAGGGGATCCCCCCTCTCCAAGGCGTTCAAACCCCTCGCCCAATAGGCTACCCACTGAGTTAAAGACCAAGGGGCACAGTGATTCCCAGTAATTAAGAATACTCCTGGTCCCCAATACCCCTCCGCCTCCTTTTCGCTCAGCAAAATCTGATCCCCCCCCAGAAACGATACTCTCCACACACATACTCCATCTCTGACTCCCCAGGGGTTCGACTGAAATCCTTTTTTAACTTTGCCAATTCAGTGGCAGTATAGGGGACCTCCTTGGTTGTGACTTGGGGGGACTGATCCTGATCATCATCGTAAATATACTCAGTCTTAACCAAGGGTCGCAGCGAGGGCGGTTCTAATTTCTCTACTCTTTCTCTTGCTGCCTGCAAGTCGTCAAAAGGGTAACCAGTTCCTGACCTTGGAGGTATTTCCTCATGGGCAGTGCCCGCAAGGAGTTGCTCCTTAAGAGCAGTCTGCAGATGTTTCACCTTGTCTCTCTCTCGTTCAAGCTGTACCTTTAAGTCTGCCACTTGCCCCTGAAGGGACCGAACGAGGTTTCGGCAGCGTTCCCTCGCCTCTACAGCAGCGGCCGAACTGGCACTGAGAACAGCACAAATAATGGATTTTCCTCTTCCTGATCTTACTCTCACATTCTTTTGTGAAGAGCTTGCCTGATCAACAACACTCTGTCAATTATACCAATTTCCCTGAGCCCTGTCCATCCCAGGTACAGAGGGTTGCGCATTATATTTCCAAACTGGCACCGAGAACAGCACAAATAATCGATTTTCCCCTTCCTGATCTCACCCTCGCATCCTCTTGCAATGTGCTTGTTCGATCAACCACACTCTGCAAATGATACCAATTTCCCTGAGCCCAGTCCATCCCGGGTACAGAGGGTCGCACATTATATTTTTCTAAAAATTCAAACAAAACTTCGCTCCTCAAAGGGGCAGTTTTAAGGTCACTCATCCTATTTAAGGTGGGGAAGCGGTCATCTCAGGAAGGCAGCACCTAAGACCTGCACTCCTTACTTTCCTGAGAGGTTTCATGTATTCAAGGACAGGAAAATAAAGCAGGGAAGCGGTCGTCTCAGGAAGGCAGCACATAAGTTTCAAACACAGACTCGCCCCCCTTACTTTCCTGAGAGGCTTCGCTTATTTGGGAAAGAATACGGCACTCTCGTCTCAAGGGATCCTGTCCGTGACGCCAATTTAAATGTCCCGATCCAATGTCGGGGGAGGTTTCGATATGATCTCGAGAGCGAGATTAAGACACAAACGAGGACAAATGCCGTATACCCAAGACAGCTTTTATTATCAAAAGTAAAGAATTAGTAGCGATAGGACAGAATGGAATAAAAAGACAGAAATCAAGCAAGCATTTGGGATAGAGTTGCAAGGATAGTCACCACCATGGATCCGTGGCGTCCCGGGGTCTAAGTCTCTTGATTTTTTTGGTGGCGGGTGATCACGCTCGGAGGTGGCCGGCACACACACGGGCTTGTCTTGGCAGGCCCCTTTATTCTCCTTCAAGGCCTGCAATTTAGCATATCTTCACATTCCTGCATACGCACACACACTTCATGGTGGGCGGCTCCAGCCCCGCTCCTCACACGACTATCGCATGTCTTGTAGCCGTTATCTTGGCAGGGGGTTTTTCATCAACCGGAGATCTCTGTGGCCATGTAGCCATCCTTATCTTGGATAAACAATCTTTGAGACAAATGCTTTACGATTCAGTCTCTCACAATGGTACACAATTGTTTATAGTCTATTTGGACAAGTCATTGGTTCCTATATTTCAAGTTGTCATGGGAGGCTGCTGTCAGTGTTCAGCTGCTTTTTCAAACTATCAGTGCACTCTAGGGTATTTAAAGTCCCTGGAGACATGTATTCTAGGATTTAGAGAAATAAATACAGGACTGAAATAAACCTCATAACCAGCAAGTTTTTCATATATTTAATAATGCAGAACCTCTCACCCTGAGAAGGGAAAAAATGTACATTGTTACTGGCACCTTCTCCTACCTCATTCTTCCTTTTTCAAACTAGAAATATCTGGGCACATCAGAGCTACTGAACATTGCTCAAAATAAAAACTATATATTCATTCATTGTCCTGCTTTGACTCTTGGTCCCTCCTAGGCTTTCCGTCATTCTCAGTCGGATACCTAGTTAGCTGTATGTCAATTCTATTTTTGTCCCAATCTGGCAACAGGAGACTCAAAGAGAGTTACCAATCCAGAAGAGCTGTGTAGCTCCCTAAATGTGATTTCTCAACATTAACCATACTGCTTTGCATTGCAGAAGGTAGAGCGATTTTCTGAATTATACGAACCATCCCAAAGAGATGCTGTGGCAGGGCTGATTGAAGCTGGCATTAAGTAGGAAGGAAATAAACCAGAACAATTTAGTCTCTGGAAGGTTCACTGCACTCTGACCTCTTTCTCTGTACCTTTACATTCTCAGCTACTGTTTGCCATCCCCAAAGTCCTACCACCACTGCACAGTGCTTTTTATAAGTTAGGTTTTTCCTCTTTCTTTGTCCATTGACCCATCTCCACTTCTCTGCTTAAAGGGAATGCTACTCTTACAGTCTCTATGGCTCCTTTCACAAATCTCCTATTCCCCTTCCTTGACTACACACCTGACCTTTTCCAAGAGGAAACTGAAGTGAGAACTCATTTCTTACTCTGCTTCATCTTCTTCCTCCCTACAGACCCAAGAGTTTTGCATCAATTTTAATCCTTTAAGCTTTCTAGTGATCCTCTTGGTCTCACTTACTTCTGGTCTCAAACTTTCCTCCATATTTTATCACCTCATACTTTCTTTTGTTTATTCATTCACAATGCACACATGCATAAATTTATCTCTCTTAAAGTCTCTTCAGTTATCAATCCATCATCTTTTGGTTTATACACTCCCAGACTCTATTTAGTGAAACAGCTCTTTGTAGAAAATTATAAATTCTTCTTTAACAAAAATTATAATACATTTCAGTATTAACTATTGGAAAAAAAAAATCATTAACTTGCTTCTGACTTAAGTCAGAGGGCCACAGAGTCTAATTAATTCCTTACCTAACTTATCTTGGAAAGGTGTTGTAGAAATGTTTAATTGTCTTGTTAACCTTGTGCATTTAGAAAGGCACATTAAATAATCCTGTTTAACAGGTACACTTTATACAGTACACCACATAAAAATTTTATGCAATACATTAGAGAAAATTGTTACAAGAAACATTCCAATACTATCAGTGTTCCTCTCTCCTTTTCCAAAGCAACTGTTTGGAAGAATAGGACATCTTGCATTTTATATCTGCATGATCTACACAGCTCAGCTGTAATACCTGTTCAATACTGTAAACCAAACAATTTAACCACGCAGCACATACATACACTGTCTAGGAATTGAAGATTTTCCTCTTACACCTACAGATATCAAATTAATACTTAAACTTTACATAGTAAGTTAATAAGGAAAACGGAAGGTCACAGTAAAACTATTGCAGAAATGCTGAATCATCTACAAAGTCCAAAGAAGAGACAATCCCATGCCAACAAATTGACTTTTGCATTCTACCAAATTGTTTCAATGTATTTCACTGAATTTCTGGAGGCAAAGCCCAGATTTTTAAAGTTTTGTCGAATTTGTTTTATTTTTCTGATTTCATTTTCAAAATCTTTGCCTCTGTAACTCGTTACTAAGCAAACCTTGTTCTCTTGTGAAAGATTCATTCTAATCTCAGGATAAAAGAAACAAAAAAATCCAAAGCAACCAATATAAATTCAAAGAAGTGTTACAAACACCTTTTTTCTTTTATGTAACAGTCATCTCAAAAAATATCTAATCAAAAATTAGAAATCAGAAAGAGAAAATTTATCAAAATGGGTACAAGCAGGTGAAAAAGTTAAACAAGGAATGTTTATTTTCTTTTGAAAGGAAAGGAAAATGAGTGGACATCTGCCTTGGATGAAACTTGAAAAAAATCTGGAACTTATATACTATGAACACAAGAAGAAAATCATCTAACCACTTACACAGCTCTGAGCAATTATTCAAGCCCTTTCAATCAGGCGTTCATTTTTCTAATGAAGGATATAGTTTTACTGCAAATTCAAACAACAAACTGGAATTTCTTTTAGAATTCACAGTCCCAAGTGTTATACTGATGCAGCACAACAGTGACCTTAGCAACGCACAGGCACAGATTAATGGCATCCCATGTCACAAATGGATCTGGGGTAGACCTCCCTGTATCTCTTCCTTAAATGAAAATAACCAAGGACTTTCATTCCTTTGTACTATTTTATTGAAATATAACCTAGAAGAGCAATACTTATTTAAGGAGAGAAGATTCAACTCTCCTGAATGAGGCAAATAAAAGACTCGGAAAACAAACCTTGAGACTCTAGCTCTCATTTCAGCACAATGCAATGTAGCGGCATGTCTACTGTAACTGCTGAACAAGCAAATGCTGTCCTTCACAGGAATGCACAAGTTAAGTAACACTAGGCAGGAGGGGAAAAAAAAAAAACAACCTAGGAGAACTAAAAACTGCTGAAACTGAAAAGTAATTACTGGAAGGCAAAGGAAAGAGCGTTAACAAGTAGGATAAATCCTGTGGGTTTTTTTTTTTAAGTGTATATCAAGTCTCCTAAATTAAGTACCTAATGTAGTTCTTTCAAACCATTTTATGAGGGTAATTTAAAGATACGGTTTCTAATTCAAATTGTGATATTTTATTAGCTAACCAAATGCATTGCAGTGTTCAGTATTTCTAGCTTTGAATAAACTTACATAACTTAGATTAGTATGTAAAGGAAACGTATTTCAGATAGTTCTAAGTATCTAAGGCAAGGATTTGGATGGAAAACATTTAACAAGAAAACATTAATGACACATTTGTTCACTATTACGATGCAATAAATGGAAAACCAGAAATGTACAGCAGATAATATGGGGTGAGATGACAGAAAGAGAGGAGAATTAAGAGAAACAGTTTAAATCTTTCTAAATTTACAGCAACAACAATAATTTGTAGAATCTTTATTAAAAATCTCCAGTTCTTGCAATGTATCTTTCAGAAACCATTTTGAACTTGGAAAATGAAAAAATTATCTACAGGAAAGTTTTATTACCTTAAAGAAGCAGGAAATTTTGTTCTTTAAGAGAAAAGCTTCCTTCTCCTGTAAGGAAGTAAATAATGCTAATACTACCAGACAACGCTACTAATCATTCATTAAGAGGGAAATTTCCTTCTTCTGCTCTTCCTTATCTAACTTTCATTACATATAAGAACATATGTAAGAATATATATAACATGCAAATACAAAATTCTTTCAAATACGCTACAATGTTAGGTTTTAAATTTCGTAGAGATGTAACGTTGACAGAAGCTCATGTCCCAACTCAGCGACAACCTGCACTTACAAGACCACGCCTGGAAACTGTATCCAGTTTTGGTCCCTGCAGTGCAAGAGAAGGCATGCGCTGGACTGATTCCATCGGGGGGCCACACGGGTGTGGAGAAGACTTGCTTGCCCGTAAGAAGAGGAAGTGTAAGTGGGATTCAATTGCTTTCTACATCTACCTTGAAGGGAGACGCGGTGAGTTCACCTTGACTAACCGCCAGCTGCCCACCCAGCCGCTCTCTCTCTTCCCCTTTTCAACAGGACAGATGGAGAAAAAGGGATGAAAAGGCTCATGTGTTGAGATAAGACAGGGACACCACGTACCGATTACTGTCACATGGGGAAAATTAATGCAAATTATTGCCAATTAAACTAGGTTTCAGTAGTGAGAAACAAAACCAAAAATTAACATACCACTTTCGCTCACCCCTTCCCTTCTCTTTTTTCCCAGGCTTACCTTCACTCCCAACTCCTCTACCTCCTCCCCCCCCGAGCGGCACAGGGGATCGGGACCGGGGGGCGGCGATCACCCCGTAGCAGCCCCCCTCTGCCGCCCCTTCCCCCTCACGCCTTCCC
>NW_010565341.1:0-2232 GCF_000687285.1 Phaethon lepturus
CGGGAGGGGGCGGGGTGCCCCTTCCTCCTTCCATGCGCTCTGGCCCGGGACATGATCCGCGACTGACGAGCGAAATGGAAATGAGAGATTTTTACCCCCGCGCTGGGGGCGAGGGAGTGGGGTAGAAAAGTGGTTCAGCAAAATCGTTTCTGGTTTTGTTTCGTCCTAGCTTTCAATGAAATCTAATTCATAAATTGGACATGCTCGGGCTCAGAAGACTAATTCATCCCCTAAAACAAACGCATCAGTGATTGCAGGCACCCAAACGTGACAAGCGTCTCAATATGCCAAGGATCCAGAGAAAACAAATTCATTCAGGAGCCCGAAACGTAATTAAAACTACTGCCAAGAAAATGAGTGGAGAGCAGGATGTTACCGAGATTATTAAGTTGCTGTGGAGCTGAGGCACGGACCGCTGCCGCGATACGTATCGATAATGCCAGCACTGGGCTAGCAGGAGGCAGAGCGATTCCTGGATGTCGCCGACTTGCAAGCGCAAGTCCAACAGAGTGCCGTGGCCGGAGCCCGCTCCCGGGGAGGCAAGGCCAGAGCTGCGAGCCTCGTCGGGGGAAGGATCAGGACAGCGTCCGCTTCACCCCTGTCTGTCTGTCCACTGGGGCTTCACAGGGCCTCTGCCCCGCCGCGTCCCTTCAGCACGCTTTTCATAACCATCGCCCGTACACGCGCTGCTGAAGTCTCCAGACACTGAGCACTGCCTGCTTGCACGAGAAAGTGCTGCAATGCTTTTATTTAATATAGAAAACATTGGGTTTTTTTCCATGCAGAGCACAGTATGGCAAAAACCGCTTAGTGTTAGGGAGTAGCGAATATAGGTAAGCTTTACAGCGGCTGGGGAGGCAGGAGGGGGAGGGAGCACAGTATAGATGGAGCAGAGTGAAAGGGAAGGAAGCCGAAATGGATGTGGTAGGAACAAGGATCCCTGTTGATCCACATGCATCAACAGCCTCCGATTCAACGGTAGTCACAAGCACAGCTTTTGATCAGGGAAAAGCGGGGGGTAAATAAAACAAGATATAGTTTTTAAAAAGGATTCACTTGTTAACTACTCTTACTTACAGTCCTTCTCTTAAATATGCAATTTCACACTAGTCAATGCAGAATGATATATACTATATGCTGTATTTCATGTAATAAAAACACTTAATCCGGTTAATTGGCTTCTGGGACAGAGATCAATAGAAATGTTCCTTATTTGACTACGTTAGCAAGTCAAAATTAATTCTAATTTACATTTGCTTCTAATCAATATGCACTTAGTGACTTACACAGGCTCTTTAAAAAGTTAAGCACCTATATTGACCACACTCATATATATGTCAGTAACAAGTACATGTGTGGGAATTAGAGTGTTACCACAGAATGAATCTCTGACTTGCATAAAGGAAAGGAGGTTAAATCTGTGTTTGAAAAGCGCTTTGGCACCCCAGCCTGAAACCTGGAATATGCAGCCATTAACCCCGCAATTTATGCAGGCATCCAAATACTAGGCAGCTTACACTGCAAGCGCTCAGGAGCAGGCTTGCCTCTTACTTAAGTTTGTACAGTGAGGTCTTGACCTCGGCTGGAATGCCTCTGGCTGCTATTTTAATAACAGTAAAATAGTAATATAAAATATTAAAAATCTAAACCCAGGGAATTGGACAAGTTACAAATTTCCTGTGAAATCCATGAGCGAACATTCTGCATGCAGAAAAGGATCCAGTCCCAACCAAGAGGGGCAAAAAAAAGGACAGAAGCCCAGAATACTATAAAACAGACCAACTGAAACAGGCCCCAAAAAAGGGCAGAAAGCTATTGTCACAGCCAGAGGACAACAACAAATGAGTGAAGTCTCTAGAAGAAATCTCAAATGCCATAAAATCTGATTTGTAACATGCAAAGTACAATGAGACCTAATGGATCCACCGCACCAAAGAGAAGAGCTGCAACTTCAGTAGCACCTCTGCAAGATGGAGAGATGGTTTTAAACTTTATTTAAGCCTGGCTGCACTACCTTTTCTTTCTCATTATCTGCATTATCTTTTCTTTCTCTTCCCCCTCCACTCTTTTTTTTTTTCCAAACTTTGGTTTAGATGATATTTTTCATAACACTTACTCCTTCCCCTATTATTTCCCTCCTTCCAAAAAAAGCAATCGATGTTGCATTTCTAAGCCCAGGATAAATGAGAGCGCTCATTTCAATTCTGCCATTCACTGTTTGCAATCGGAAGA
>NW_010565341.1:2263-44858 GCF_000687285.1 Phaethon lepturus
GGGTGTACTTTGTTTAGATGCAGCAGTCGACACTAAAAGACTAATCTATTTGCCAACATCTTGCATATTAAGAATGTTATAAGTCGCCATAATATTCCATCATCATTGTGTAGGGGACAACTCATTACACATTATTACATCAGATACCACTGGACCTACAGTACCAATGGAAGAATGACATCTCATTAGAAATATACAAGGTAAATACCCACCCCAGGTACTATTTGAATAGTGACAGTCACTATTCAAAGTTCAACTCTGTGGTAATAGATGCAATTCTATACACATCTCTAACAGCTCTATTACCTTTGCAAACTGCTGTGGTGATTTTTAAGCTAACCTATCATGAGCTATTGCTGCTGTGCTTATTTCTGTTGTCAGAACGAACATGGTATGAAACCTGTACTAAATGCGTTTTGCTAACACAAGAGAATGGCTTGACTAAGGCTCTGAAAACTACATTGCAATTAGAAACATAGAATATCCTAGAAAGGTGAACTGAAAGGCATGTGCAGTGACACGCTCCAAGCCTTCCGCCCAGGGCTCTGTCCCTCTGTGCTGCCACAATAAGAACAAGGCACATTTTGAAAGACATCACCAGAACTACAGCTGCAGGATACGCCTGGATCTGGAAAGCCCCTAATGTTTACTGAACTTATACAAAGCTGCTTCATAAGCAGGCACTCTGCAAGACCAGAAAATCAACACTTTTACCATATCATAGCCTATGCTCAGAATAAACAGAGTGCTTTAAGGTTCAGCATTTCTCCTGTGTTCTCCTAACTTCCACCCGTTTACTATAGCTAAGCTGAGGCTTTCCCACATAGCAATGGGAACAATGTTAAGTGCTTAAAACAGTGTGAGAAGCATTGGAGGGAAATTATGCTTCTTATTTCGGAAGGGGAAGAAGAGAAAAAAGACTCACAGCCTGGGTAGTTTAGAAAGGGGAAATCTTTTCCAAAGCAACCCCTAGAATTTTCTCAAAAATCTTTATCTCTAGCAGGAAGAGGGTGATGGTGGTGATTCTCTAGCCCCCCTGACAGCACAAATCCATAATGGCCCATGCATTTACACCTAGCTAAGGTAAGAGCTAGCCCCTAAAACATGTGTGTATATACCTGTGTGTACATGTAGCAAGGATTATTATACCTTCTGAAAGTGAAGGAACTCCTCCTCTGTATCAGTTATACAGGTATAAAGATGCAGCAAATATCTCCAATTGTTAGCTGCTCAGTCTATGGAGTTGGAAGAATGAAACAAAAAAATCATCAAAACGATTCTAACAGACAACATGGTAACACTCTCCCTCCTTCCCCAAGAGACAAGATGTCTACAGTTAACACCACTCTCTCACAAAAAAAGTTGAATCTAATTGCATTTTAGAATAAGAAATTTAACAGCTCTGCTTCTCTTTAGAAATAGTAAAGTGAAAACTCAAACCTACTATACATTCCTAACTTCGTAGATGTTTATGTTTAAAAATTCATTTGATTGTCATTCTCCTGTGGTGACAGCCCGAGGTTTCAGTCACTTTATTGAAGCTTCCTTTAGCTTATTGAAAGCTTTTTTTCTCTCTTCATGGTTGATAGAATATCTAGGAGTAAATAGACTAGAGTCTCTCTGCAATAAGAGGTCGCTGAATTATAGAGTTCTTTGCAGGACAGTTGACATTCTTGATTAATTTGTTGTGTGCCTACTAACAATCTGAAACTTTGCTACAGTCAACACTTTATTTGGATTGACATGTCCTTTAAGATGCCATAAAGAAGGCAAAGCACTATTATTTCCAGGTTTTTACCTGATTTAATTCAGCAGAGTACATAGAGCCTAGATTTGATTTAATTCATGCTTATGTTTGCTTAATTCCATCAGTTCAGTATCTGTTGCATCTTGATAAGATTCTTATTTATTACCCTACTCCTCTTCTAGCTGTGCCTTTTCACAACCTATTTTTCTCTAGCGGGCATTTTCTTTACAATAGATAAGGGCCTATGTAGGCTTTTCCAGCCACCCACATTTTCATAGTTGCACAAACACACTCCTAAAGTAATGTAAATCCAAGGCAAGCTGCATCAGTGTTGGTAAATTTAATCTCTATCTTGGCATTTGTGTTTAATAAACACTTTGATTCAAAAGAAACTTAAAATGAATCATAGAATCTTTGGGTTGGAAGGGACCTTTTAAGATCACCTAGTTCAACCCCCCTGCAATGAGCAGGGACATCTTCAACTAGATCGGGTTGCTCAGAGCCCCGTCCAACCTGACCTTGATTGTTCCCAGCAATGGGGGATCTACCACCTCTCTGGGCAACTTGTGCCAGGGTTTCACCACCTTCATTATGAAAAATTTCTTCTTTACATCTAGTCTAAATCTACCCGTTTTTAGTTTAAAACCATTACCCCTTGTCCTATTACAACAGGCCCTGCTACAAAGTCTGTCCCCATCTCTGTTATAACCCCCTTTAAGTACTGGAAGGCTGCAATAAGGTGTCCCAAGAGCCTTCTCTTCTCCAGGCTGAACAACCCCAACTCTCTCAGCCTGTCCTCACAGCAGAGCTGTTCCATCCCTCTGATCACTTTTGTGGCCTCCTCTGGACCCTCTCCAACAGGTCCATGTCTTTCCTGTGCTGAGGGCTCCAGAGCTGGATGCAGGACTCCAGGTGTGGTCTCTCCAAAGCAGAGTAGAGGGGCAGAATCCCTTCCCTCGACCTGCTGGCCACGCTGCTTTGGATGCAGCCCAGGATAGGGTTGGCCTTCTGGGCTATGAGCACACGTTGCCAGCTCACGTCCAGCTTTTCATACACTGATACCCCCAAGTCCTTCTCAGCAGGGCTGCTCTCAATCCCTTCATCCCCCAGCCTGTGCTGATACTGGGGGTTGTCCTGACCCAGGCGCAGGACCCTGCACTTGGCCTTGTTGAACTTCATGAGGTTCACACGGGTCCATTCCTCAAGCTTGTCCAGGTCCCTCTGGATGGGATCCCGTCCCTCAGGCATGTCAACTGCACCATTGGCTTAGTGTCGTCTGAACGTTTATTCACAATTTTTTAATACCACCAATACATATTTTACGGAGAGTTCCAACACACAGGTGGCCAAAGAATCCTTTATCATTACTGTTTGGGATGTGAGTGAACTCCTAGTTATAGGAAAACCCTTTCTCCTTCATTGCTGAGCAAGCTCTTTGTTATATCCACTGGACACTGACTAGAAAAGGCTAAACTCTGTATGCTTGTTTTCCTGAGCAGGGATCCTTTTTTTTTTTTTTTTAAAATGGGAGCAAAGTAGGTGTGGTTGCTATCTTTATTACAGTACAGATACACAAGGATGCAAGCTTTCCAAGTAAAAATGTTTGTTAATTATTCATAATTTAATAGTAGCCATATCAAGATAATCGCCGAACAAACTTCACTGGCACTCATCTGCGGGGGGAAAAAAATTACAAGGTTCTCCACCAAACAGATAAAACCCTCTCCAGGGGAACTCCTACTCCTGGGTCTTAAGGCAGATAAGAGAGTAGAAATTATACTGCATCCATCGTCCAGCTGGTTACAAGTAATTCAAAAACATCTTGTCTGCCTCTTATTGATCCATCCACACTGTCCAGTCTCACGAGCTGTTCAATGAGCTGCCTATTACAGATGATGAGACATTGCTAGGACAGCTGTCCTCTGCTATCACAGCAACCCAAAGAGACAAGCAAATCCAAAAAGGAAAACCAAAAGAAGAAAATCCCCAGACCTCATTACTTGTGTAGCTACCATAAATACATACTACTGGCTGATTGCACGCTTTCTTGGGTAATAATAGGCCAATAGTGACACCTACATTGTATAGACAATTAATTGGGAATACATTTCCCAGTACTCCCACCATTATAAAACTTATCAACACTTGACCATAAGAATATATTCTTGCTTTTTTAGAACTGATTGAAACTGCAGGGTGGGTATGTCAGCCAGAGGAAAAAGCAAGTTACTAGAAGTTATCCTGCAGTTCACTTCAGTTGGCTGAAGACTCTGGAAAAGTCATATTCTTCCTACTTCTCACTTTACCCATCTAGACAGTAACAAAACCAGTAAAATAGATGCTGCTGCATGGTGAAGCAGATAGCCAGAAAAGTCTGAACACATACATTTGAAAAGTTCTGCCCTCCAGCCAAGACACTGTAACTGATCTTGTGTTTGTTCTTACTTCACTGCAAACTCCACTGAGAAGTGATGTAAGCAGAAAGATTTTGCCACAAGCCAGGAACTTGGACACTGCCCTTTGCCGCATCTCAGGCAAAGAATAGGGACCTTTTCAATTGCACTCAATCCTTTGCCATCACTAAATACTGATGCAGTTTGAATGTCCAAAATCCTTTAAAATCCTCACAATGGAAAGTACTCCAAGTGGAAAGTAATTTTACATTTAAGAAAACCTGATCTTTCTCAACAGTCCATTCTAAACCATATTATATTTAATGACTGTCTCACAATGGGCCACTTCTTACAGCTGGTAAGGTCTCTCTTTTGACTTGCAGTGCTGTGTCATGAGGTTGGCTTTTTTTATTTTCAGCGTGTTTTTGCAACATCTACTTTGCAGCCATTTGTACAAACAAGGGCATATTTGCCTTTCCAGTGACTCCATTAGCATTAATGGCAGTCACACATACAGAGCAGGAGAGAATATATCCTCCCAGGGATCTATGCTCTCTTCAGGAAAGGGTTGCCAGTCATGGAGTTCATAATTCATACTCATGGTTCCAGGAAGGGGTGAAATGAAGAATTTAGAACAGAAACATAGCTTGACTCTCATTGTATGCCTGGATTCAAAATTTATCCTAGCAAAGCCTTTGTTTATTGTATTTTTGTTTCTTAGAGGTGAGAAAAAAAAAGAAGAAAAAAAATCAAGCCAACTGGTATGGTAAACTGCCATGGTATTTCTTAAATTTCCTATTCAAAATAGGGGATCTTTTTTTAAAGGCAGTGCAATCCAGTCGTTGGAGCAGACGGGCCATGATTCCTGGGCTCCATTCCCACCACAGTCACCGATTCATTTCATGACTAATTGAGTGGACTGTTGCATGAACATTGTATTCAGTTCTCAATTTAAGGGTGAACAAGAACATCAAGTTCCTTTCCTCAGTTACTGCGCTCAGTCAGCTGTCCTACTTATCAGGTATAAGGGAAATGCGGTAGATTTATTTTCGGCTAGTCAAACGGGAAATTTTAAGTAACTTCAAGTTTGTAAATCATACAGAGACTAGAAAAAGTTTTCTCATATTTAAAATAATTTCAAACAGAAAATGCTTTGTGTGGTCCTTGGGACCAGCCCATTCCATGTAGCTGAGCCTGGATGCAAACATTCAGTATCCAAGCTCCATTGCTGACCTGAGTGACAGGACTTCAGTTGTCTCAGGTTTTTTTTCCTTTCAATTTTTTAACAGAGGTGGGAGGGGCGGGGGACGTCAGGGAATGACACCTTATATTGAGACAGATAGGAAAAGCTCAAGCCCATCCAGAACTACAAGTTGGTTACACTCACCTCTTAATTACATTCAAGTCACTTCAATTCTGCTAGAGTAGGCACCTGAACTAGTTCTCCCACCTGACAAAGGGGTGTCCTGATGACTAGATGTTGGGGAAGGAGCGGGAGAAGAATATACACCTCTTCCTCAAAAGAAAGGGGGAGGGGAATCTTGAAATATTTCCATACGGCCTGGTGAGAAAGGAGGAGAGGAGAGAAAAAAAAAAGCACACTACCTCTTTCATACTTCTAGGCTGTAGAGGGTGTTTGTGTGTATGAACGGACAAGTAGCTTTCTGCCCCAGGTTTCCCTGTGTCAAGAAGTTTGTTATGTCAGGTTGATTTTCTGTGAGCATTTTATGCTGCTCCCTGAAAAGTAGCTGTTTCCATGAACATTCCTGCCTATGAACACACCCAGGCATTCACAACTTTTCCAATGGTTTAAGTCACATAAGACACATCTTCGTGGTGTGGCTCATGGCCTCATCCATTCACCATCTATCCATTCCCATTTACACAGCCTCACTATAAGGCTTGTGTTAAAATCATAAGTGTATATCATAGATACATTTGCAGTAGTCTTCATAGCATGGCCAGTGGAAATAGGCAACTCAGGACCACATGGCTTTGTAGCATTCCATATAGCACCGTTTGGTTGCTAATGCCATAGTATATACATTTAAGCCACAGAAAAATTATGAATTAGTTTATGAGTTCCAAAACACTGCAGTTCCTGGTACACGACACCTGAAAGCACTGGAAACAATGACCTCTCTTTATCGATTCCTATTAGAAATTAACTTAAAACTATTACTTTACACACATGACTTCCCAGTTCTGAGAGAAAGAATATAAAGAGGCCCAAACATTTTTTCTGGCCTTCTGACAACTCACAGATGTTGCACTAAAAGGGTTTATACAAAGGGCAGGGAGGATAAAAAACAAGTGCCACTTTAAGTGTCCAGCACTCCACAAGTGACAGTCCCTGTCATAGCACCCTTGTGAAACTTCACTGACCAATGTTTTCTAAAGATCCCAAGATCTCTGATATCTTCATAATGTCATTAAGTACACTCTATCATGCTTCCAATCTAAACTGTGCTGCATTATACAGCAATATATTATACTACAGCTATATACTATCCAGCTGAATGCAAGTCTGCAGTTGAAATAACTTTGTTTGCTGCAGTGCTGCATTATCACACATGACAATACCAGGAAACATTGATTTTTAAGCAATGGCTTTGATTACAACTCGTATTTTAAAAATGCTGGCAGGATACAGCTCTCAGATAAGTACTTTAAGGCCAAATTTGAATTGCTTTTCCCAGCAGCTCTCCTTTCTTTACAGGGACTATATAATAGAATTACGAGTAATGCTACTGCCTTCAACATGTACTGAGGATTTACGCCAGTATGGTTTCAGTAATATGAGCTTTTAGCACTTCACACTCACACAACTATAATATGCTTTAGATTTATACTTTTTAAATGTAAAACCTCCCCCCCCAGCTAAGAAAGATGCTTGTTTTCTTGAGAGAGAAATTTATTACTTTGAATTTGACCTTTTAGAGCATACTTAGGTAGGGATTTCTGCTCACTGGAAACACAGGCAGATTATTCACATACTGCTCTGAGTCATGCAAGAGTCTACAAGCAAGCAAACCACTCTTGGAAGAACACTTTACATTAAATAAATTATACACATGGTGGGGCGAGGGGGAGGGAATTAAAAAATCAACCTTGAACCCAAAGCATTTCCTTGCACCTACATTTTAAAAGACATACTTGGGAGTATAAAATCAGTACAGAATTTTCATGCTCCCAAGCAGTCCTCCAGATTTATCACCACCATATCATTACACCAGTGTCCCTGGGGTGCTGCTTACTCCATTCCAAAAATAACTTTTAAATACCTCTCCAAGATTTCTATGCAGATTGTGCTTTTGTTCTCATATCCTTAATGGCTCCCAAGTTGGTAAAAATCTAGTTATCTTACTGCTTTGCCAGTTTAACCCCAATTTGCAAAGTGGGTTTCTTGCAAGAACGCATACAGACCATACTTTTCCATTTCTGGCTTCTTCCTGCCAGGAAGGCTGTTGAGTACATCAATGCTTTCACCTATGCCGGTCCACCTGTAGATCCACAAAAGCTGTTCTCCAAGTAGCTAAACACCCTTTTCCTCACACAGTAGGTGGAGAAAACCCAAGAATAATCAGGCTTTACCCTTCTTACCACAAACTCCTCCTTTCAGTTTCAGGACTTATAAACACCAGGAGTATAAAAACCTGAAGTACACAGTGACCTTTACGTCACATGCTACAATAAAGCATGATTCTGTTTCTGAGCCTTGTTTGGAGCATTACCTCTAAATTGATATCAGTAGCTTATGCTTTTGATGGACTTACCATTACGTATAAATTATATTTTACCTTCCTCAGTGGTTTGTCCAGAGGGCTTTGACTCCACCACCTGACTCAGGCTTACTAAGTAAGATAGGTTTTTCTTTCAAGGGGCAGATTTACAGTCAGGGTCCAAAGAAATCCAGTAGGAACACTAACTGAAGATGCAACCATTATTCAGTTATTCCCATAGTTCCTAGGATTTATCAAGTAAAATATGTTTAGGAGAGATAGGTGGCATAGCAAAATTTGCCACCCTTAAGCCCTATTGTTCACTCCAATCCTCTCTTTCCAGCCTTAATTAATGGATTTCCCCTTAATCAAGGACAAACCAGTCCTAAGAAATGAATAAAAGCCATAGCTGCTCCACCACCTTCATCTCTGTCAACTCAGAGAGAGGCACACAGGAGGACCAGCAGCAAGTGCAATAGTCCTCCTGAAGCCTGAAAACCTCCTACATTTGATCGAGGAAGACTCCACAAAACAGAGTGACTTGCCTTCCCTTCAAAACATGGGGCAAAACCAAAATTTCCATACAGTAAGAGAAGAAAATCAGATTAGCCTAGGATCACCACAGTGAAACTGCCATTTCCCCACAGGTCCCTCATTTCGCTGCCATGGTTGTTCAGAGCTTTTCTCCACCCAGAGGAACGCAATTGCTCTCAGCACTGTTACACTGTGGAGAGCTGCTGGACAGTTTTGCTTCAGCCACTCAATCTTATCCCACTGCTCTGTTGCCACCTATCCTGGATTTCTTTTGAAAGCTCCGAAGTTTCTTTTTCTGCACACTAGCTACTGACTACCTTTGCATTATACACATAAAAGAAACCTCTTAATACATTACAGACACCTTTTAGTGAACGTCTACGTCCTCCTAATTCCAGATTGAAGAGAAATGCTATTATAGTAAGAACAAATTGTAACAAAACATATCCCTGCAAAACCATGCTTCTTGGTACACTTTGTCAATTCACAGTTATACCCTCTCATTCATTTAAGAAAACAAATCGCACAACTTTGTTTTCTTAAAACCTGACAAGCATATGTAATTATTAGGTGCACTACTTGATTTAACAGGCAGATATTTTTTCCTGCAAGTGTTACTCTTTTCACCCCAGCAGGCTCAGAACTCCCAGTTCAACAAATTTTTGACAATGCCTGATATATGTTAGTAATGAAGAATTTTTCTCTTCCCTCTTCAAAGTGAAAGTGGATACGGATGCATGGATTTTGTGTAATAATCTGGGCTCAGTATTGTTTTCAGCAGTGGCATTTCTGGCCCCAGAAGCTGAAGCCCTCCATCAGTGACATCGTTCCTTTGCTTTTTGCCCACTCACCCTCACGTGAGCAGATCAGGTCCTATCAAAGTCACAGATCATAACCCATTCATGCACTCATATTACATTTATCTAGATCATTACTAGTAAAAATCACAAGATCACAAGCTTCCATTTTGTGGATACATCCCCTGGCTGTGTAGGCCAACCACAGGGCCAACTGCCATTACATGGAGAACAATCCTAGAAATTTGCTGAACAATGTTAAAGAAATGGAAAGTGCAAGCCTCCTCGCTCCCTACCTCGAGGTTAAGCTGTGTGCGTGGTTCCTGCCTGACACCTGCTAACCAGGTACACAGGCACAAATCTGCAGCTTCTCTCACTTTCAGTAGCAGTAGCCTGTCTGTTCAATTCCATCAGTGGTTGTCACTGTGTTTTATTGTGCTTTGGCCAATACAGCCCGAGACGATGCATTTTAAAAACACAGTGAATGATTTCTTCTATTTAGACTTCTAAATGCCAGAGTGGAACTTCTCACTATCTGCAGTTAGGGGTGAATCATGTGCACAGAATGAAAACACCCCTCTATTGATGAAGGTAACACACCAGCTTAAACGATTTTCCATTAACACACAATCAAACTTTATATTGCTTATAGTGGGGAAACAGGATACTGTCTGAGACTAAAAGGGACTCTTGAACACTGGCGAGGAAACAAAACCAAGAGGCATGCAAATTTCTCATCTGTTGGTTTCTGTAACCTTGAGCTCATCTTGTTGCAATGTAGTGGAATAAATCTGTTCTGTGTATTTATGGATTTCATTTCAAGGCTGAACAAGAAAAAACACACATTTAAATAACCACAGTTGTACTAAGTTGATTCACTATACAGTTGTACTAAACTAACTAAAAATGGAATAATGCAATGAACAAAATTGAGTGAACAGTTACAATTAAATCAATAGGTTCAAAGGATCAGATCACTAAATTAATACAGTAACAGATAACCAAATCAACTCACAAGAAGAATAAGCTTTCTAGCTCACAGGAAAAAAGAATGATTTGCTTTGGATTAACTCTATACTGAGAGGATTTAAAGGAAGAGCCAGCTCCCTTTCAACACAAGACCACAGCCAGCCCTAGCTTGTATGTGGTTCATAAACCACACCAGTGAGGAGCACAGGCAACTGCTCAGTATACTGTTTCAGATTTCAGGAGACCACAAAATATAGGTGAGGAAACAAAGCCAAGTGGCCAGCAGCAGGTCTCACCTCAAACTCAAGCAAAGAGAAGTTTCCTAACACTGAAGTGGTATCCCGTGGTTCTTGACCAGTAAGGCTGTGCTTACTGGACTTCACAGCAATGTCACTTTCCACTTATCCTTCACTGTTATCATATACTACTGCACAGTGTTAAACCTTCTTTTACAGTAACCAAAAGATGACCTTTACCAGTAACTTTTCAGCTTTACCACTTAGTCCTCAAAAATCTATTAATTCACTGAAGTGTTTACATTTCCTCCTGGGAATTTTTTTTTGAGGTGGTCTGTCCGCACACCCACTAACACAACATGTGGTTCTGTGCAATACTGTTTTATAAACTTGCAGGGTAGCCTTCTCTCAGTAGGATTATTCATTTCAGCCAGTTTTCTCTACCTGCATGTCCATTGTCATGGAACTTAGTTTTTGAATTTTTTTTTTTTTATATATTTTAAATTCTCAAAGAAGAGGTGAGAAAGTGACTGAAACACACACATACGCTGCAATCACCCAAGCCTTTCCTACTTTTTACAAAACTAGGGAAAAACTAAAATATAGAGGTCTCCCTTTAGAAACAAGAGATAAAAATTAAGTGCTCATCTTCCTAATGCCTTATTTCTTGGTTTCAAACTCACACAGTAGCCAGAAAATCTTGGCCAGTTTGAAATGCATTAAATTTCTCCAAGCTGACTTTTTAGCAGTAGCTCAAATTTTCACGTCTCCATTTCCTTTTCATTTTCCCCACCAGTGAAAACTTTACTAGGAATACTCTTGCAAAAACTATGGCTACCTGCAGTGCTTTGATAATGTTGTGTAAGTTAGAAAATAATCCATCCTCCTATATCTCATTGCTCTAAAAAGACAACAGGAACATAAAAAACAATCCTTTGTTTACGATTTAATGATCTCCTGCGTAGACAAGGGCAACAAACTGGTTGACTGTGCAAGTACTGAGTCTGTGGGCTCATCCCAGGGATGGCTTTAAGCCTGGGCTTTGGACTGTTTTTCCTCCCACCACCACCACCCCAGCTGGAATAACACAGTCCTCCTCCACAGCCACAGCACAACCTCTGGCTCTAAGGAGGGATCCAGAGAAGCCAACTCAGCTCTCAGGGCCAGCCTATTGCAGCAGAGTGGCTGCAGCATGAAAACTGTAGTGGAAGCTCAGGTTCCACCCATAAATAGCCATTCAGGGCCACAGGTCCAAATCCCAGTTCCATAATCATTCTTTGTGCATTTTGACTAATAGACAAATCACTATTAAAGAAACTATGATCAGGCTACTGGTCTCACTCCTCGTTAAGACAAAGAGGAGGTTTTATTCCTTTCATAACATTATCTGCTGACTAACAGTGCAAAACAATTCACAAAAGAACAAAGTTTTCCTTTGTACGTTTGCAAGAAATTTTCCTTACAAAAATAAGTGTTTTCTGGAATAAAAATACAGCAACATCCAGAATAAGTAACACTCACTCTGTGTAAAAATCAACCCCAGAATGCCACAAGCCAAAATAAATGCTGGTAGACACCATATTCCTTCTTGAGCTGAGGAAGTCTCAGATGATGTGTTATCTTGGGAAAGATGAATCCTTGCCAAGGATCACTAGGAACTGCTGATGCAAAACCAAAATCTTTACATGGATGTAGCATTTAAGGACTTAAATAAGCTGACAGGACTTCAAATGCACAAAGAAAGGAGATGCACCAAATAATAAGAGTTCTTTTCTCTTTAATACATTCTTTGTTCCAAAGCACACTTTCGATTTGCTGGTCTATTTTTTTTAACAAGATGGTTTAGTTCATTACTTCTTACATGACTAAAGGCAGCACATTGTTTTCCTTCTACAAAAGACAATAAATAACTTTATGGAAGTTATATGAGAGAACGTAGAGTAACTTTACAACAGAAAGTTATCTCATAATGACAGGATACAGGATAATAGTGTTAAGGCAACATCATAATAAAACATACAGTTTTTATGTAACACCCTTTTAGATTGTTTTTTCTATATTCCAAATGCTCCCATAACCATCTTTTGACATTTCTCTTGCACAGCTGGTTACAACATCCATAAGCAATCTCTGTCTACCTGGCATTATTATTATTTTAAAAGCAATTTCTTTTACCTCCTTTCAACTAAGGCTTACGTTAAACCTAATTGCGAGTTACTACCTTCCATTCTAGAAAAAGAAAATTTGATTTCCAAGTGTTTTAAATTCACCCTTATTGTAAACTACAATATAATCATAATGCCAGTATATGCACATTATAGGAATATGATTAGCAGAAGATAATAAAAAAAAAGTGGGTGTCACTTGTGTTCTCGGTGTCTAGCTTGAAATGTTAACTCACAGATGAGCATAGCTTTACGATAATAACACCATGTATATTACAAACAGAATTACCAGCAAGAGGCAAAAAAAGTATTAGTTGCTTGCTTATGATTAATAAAGTAGTTAACAGAGAAGGAATATTATTCTTGCTGGGTGCTCATTATGCATTTGGTAATCTCTATTTATAGGACGAAGAAACACGGGGTTTATAAAATGCCATCTGTTGGTTTCTTTTTAATGTATAGGATTTCTGACTTCAGGAGCTGCAGTTCAGCAGTGTTGATAATGCTACAACATGTAATACTAAAGCCTTCAGTTATAAGAACTTGAGACATTAAACATCAAGAAGCAGGTTGGATACATATCCTGAACAGTGTATCTTCTTATTCCAATCTATTTAAAAAGCAGTTTACACTTTCATATAATTGATTTCAATCAGTCATTCAAATAGCATCACACACACAAAATTATATATTGCAGCGACCCACAAATGTGATAGAAGTGATTTTGTTCTTTGTTCTCCACAAGAGAAGGTGTCTCATGAGAGAAGCTCAAAAAGATCTAAAACTACTACAGACAAAACAGCAACTACTTTTTTTCTATAAAAAAATAAAACAAAAACACAGGCATTAAAAAAAACCTTTTTTAAAGGACAGAGAGTTAGAATTATGTACATGTGCATTAATTTTGTCAGCACCTAAAGGATATATTTTTCTTACATATTAACCACAAAAATAAAGCACTCATAATGAAGGTTAATATTGGAGTGTATCAGCTGTAGTAAGGTTGACTGTTGTTGACTTCTACACCTAATTAAGTCACCAAATGGCCCAATATCCAGAGCTTAGTTTCCCTTTGAGTATAAACTGCTGGTTTTAATGCAATGAATGAAATTGTGATTGATTTTTTTTAAAGGAGTTACCGTGTATTCATAACAGCATGAATTTGGAGGGGGTTATATCACTGGCTAAAGGACTAATTAGGACTACTCCAACAGGAATGATAAACACTAACCTGGTCATAGGGCAAGCAAACACTGGAAGAAATAGCTAAGCACTGTCAGGGACAATTTATACTTTGGCAGTTACTTGGGAATATCAACATACGATTTCTGTTTCCACTTTCAACTGCTTTCGCCTTGACTGCAATCTCTGCTGTTGCCTCCGTCTTCCATCCCTGCCTCACCACAGTTGTTCATTGTGTTCCTTTATCATAGCCTGTCAGATAACTGGAAGCATCAGCTGCCCGGGACAGGAGCTGTCATCTTTGCTATTTCTCTACAGCACTATGACAAAGCAGCCTGATGTCTGAACCAACAGGATTCTAATACCTTCCACCCCAGAATACAGGATTCGCTTCCCTCTTGGAGGTTAGCTAAACGGTAGAAATTGCTGCATTTCTACAAAAAATTATGTCATTCTCTGGCTGTTCACAGCTCTCAGTGTTAAGACAGGTTGACATAGTATTTGAGGGAAATTGAAAAGTTTTGACGATAACTTTGCATTTGCATTTTTGATACACAAAGAGCAGCATCTGCTGCTTATAGCCTGGACTCAGTCTAAGAAAGGCCATCAAGAACAAAACAAACAAGCAAACAAAAAAGGCTGTTTCATGAAAGGACACCCAAACTACCTCCAGTATAGATTTTTTCAGTGATGCACCCAAAAAGTAGACTGGCGTTCTCCTTTCCCTCAGAGACACAGTTTGCAGGAAACACTGGAATTTGGCCAGAAGATCAAGCCTAAGTGCAAAGGGACTGCGGCTTTTGGGGCAGATATGGAGAAGTTCCTATTTGTGTCCTACAGATGCCTTATGAAGGAAACCATATTGTTTCAGTGGTTTCCTTCAATGTCAGTGAGGTATTCTTACAAAACTCAGAGAATCTTAAGCTAATGGCAGACAAGTTTAGCAGGAGATCAGGGCAATTCAGTAAACCATGTCGGCACGAATCACAGCAACCTCACTTAGTTTATGAAATGTGATGCAGTAACAAGCAGAGGAACAATGAATAATGTCAAGAAGAGCTGAGGTGAGGAACTAAAATGCTTTCAGATGGCACAAATAATTCTAAAATGAAAATGGAATAACATTGCCTGTAATTTACTTAAATGACACTACTTAAAGTTTGTTCAAACTCATTTAAATGAATGGTGGTTATCTCTAGATGCAGCAAATAAATAATCAATGTACCCTCATGCTGAAATCTGCCTTAAGTGGAAGCACAAATAGATGTTGTTTTCACCTCTTTGGAGAATATATAGCCATGATTCAGCTTATGCTTGCTAATAATATATCTTTCACTTTTTCCCCTTGTCTCATTTGTTAGATTAAAGGCTGCTCTTTTATCATTTACCACAGAGTATTTCAGTAGTAACTAGTGTTTTGTTTGTTAGAGCAATGTTACAGGTTATGCAACATTTTTTCATTCCTGTGTTTTGCTTTGTGCTTTTGCAGTAGCCTAGAATCCCCATATGCTTTATCTTTAAAAGGACACAGAGTTCCCTAACTGGAGCCCTAGAGGACAATACTATCCATGTTTAGCGTGGAGAGACAGGTCTCTAGAGGTATTTTGGGTCCTTTTAATTAAATTGTTCTAAAGGTCACCAAGGGACATACAGACATCAATGAACCAAATTCTGACTGGTCCCCATTGCCTGGAACCTCCAATGAGCAGGAGCCCTGTAATTAAACAGTTATAAAAATTAGATTTTTAAAAAAATTATCTGAATTGAAAGGCAAATAAGGGCTTGTACATTTCTAGAAAGAAAGAGGATCCCCTTTAGTACCATACAGAGTGTCCAATTCAACAGTAGCGTGCTTGTGAAGATGAAAAATAAAGTATAAGGGAGCTTATTTACAGGGTATACATTGAGCCTTGTCAAGTCAAACCAGTGAGGTGAAGAGCATACACAGAGCTCCCTTCGGCTGAAACCCTGCTCAGGCAGAAACTTGCTGCCTTGATCTCTCCCTCACTCCCTTCAAGGGCTCCCCAAAACAGTAAAGCAGAGCCATCTGGTTAACACACTTCCTTCCCACACATCCTTTTCCTTCAGCCCCTGCATGTTACACTTTGGAACCTGCTATCCCTTAGACCTCTCAGATTGAAAAACATGACTTTGCTGTAAATTTTCCTTTGATCAGTTTCTCTAAATAGAAAGGATGCAGGAATCTTGCAGCCCAAGCAGCTCTGACAGCCACTATTGCTTGGCATCTTTAATCATCCCCAAAGACAGTTTCATTATGGGCCTCTATAACTCAATGACCTTTAATACACAAGTCAAGTCCTTCTCTTCTTTTAGTGTAAGTAATATTAAGTGTGGATCAAACACTCTAAGGTGAATGAAAAGATAATTAAAGCACTAACTTCCAATCCTAAGAAGTGGAAAATGCATATCTTACTTTCAAAATATGAGTGATCATAGTAAAGGAGCTTAAAGAAAGCCCTTATTTATTTGCAAGTTGTAAGTTTTACCAAAAAAGTCTTCCTGAAAGCCAGTACTAATGTGGCCATCACTCACACTTTATTTTCACAAGTTTAAATCACAGTTCCATAGGGAGACATTTGTTTCTGTTGGTACCTTCAGACAACGTGGCATACCGAGTCACCGAATGGCAGAAGGAAACATGATCACTCAACCAGTTCCTTGAAATAGATCTCTCATTAATGATACACAGTTTAACAAATAAAATACCTTATGCTGTTAGATACTTTTTGCACCAACACGAATTCTTTAACAGGTTATGAAGCACAACTTCCATAACAGTGGTCAAAGAGATCCTAGGAAACAGAGGGAACCTTCTACATGGCTCTTAGTTCTAGATGCAGGAAGTAGGCTTATGGTCCACCAGTGCTTTGACACACTAGACTCCACTGTGAAACAGTTCACAAAGCAGAATTCTAAAATCATTCCCCAATTTCATATTATACAGCTGGGCCAAAAAAACCCCCAAAAACTTCAGAAGACAATGCAAAAACCTTCCTAATTAAAGAGGGCAACTGATAAGTTGTTTCCCAATAGTAAAATAGAAGTATGTTATATTCTTAAATAACTATTCCCAGTCATAAAGTATATACAAAAATGTCTCTGTTCCTTATGCACTCAGTGCCAGTAGATTTTTACTTGCCTTCTTTTAGACTCTTTAGTAGGTACAGTTTAAACTCTGTTATTGAATGAACATCATTAGAAAAACTATCCTCAGATTTCTGAGGTGTGTAGCAAATACATGCTTTAAAGAAAGGCATGACTTTATCCACTGCATGTGCTGAACTACCCACTAGGCAGAAAGCTAGAACAGAATTCTACAAGGAAGCCCCACAGGGAAGCCTTGCATTCCCCAGGGAAACATCAGTTCTGGGATCTATGGAGTCCTAAGGAAACTATGAAAAAGTAGTTTTCATAGTTACAGACCCAGAGCTTAAAAACCTAATGTCTTCCAAGAAAGTGTCCTTTATTTTGTTTTCCTGCATAGAAATGCTATGTAATTTAAAGGAATTTACCTGCAGAGGAGGAAAATATATTAAGATTTCAGGCCTGTAGTTTAAACAGATGAGGCAACGCTAACACAAGGATGTTGGGAAGGAAAATTCTGAATACTTATCCATAAATCCACAATCTAACCTTGGTGTGAATACTCCCTTTGTAAAGGAATAAATAAGTCGGAGTTAACCTTCTAACAGTGACTTTATGAGGTCTATGTACAAAATCCCTATCCAAACAGAGCTTTGCAAGAGCTTACATCTTGAAGTCCAAACCAAGGTGCTTTCTAATGGGATATTCTATGTAATTAAGTACATGTCTCCATGTAATGACATATATGTCTAAGCTATAGCAATTCAGAACAAAGTTTAGATACTGAACAACTGGAATCAGAAGTATTAGCCTCCAGAGTTCAGATTCATCTTTAGCTGTGGCAGATATACAATCAGGACATTTCATAACTGCCTTTCAAAACCTTATTAGAACTACACAGTTCAACAGTCTTAAAATAAATAGTGCATCATCAGCTAAGTATTGAAATAAACAGTTCACCACTTTACGCATCATCAGCCTCATTTCAGTGCATGGTAGGTCATCAACATTTTGACTCACAGCCCAATTTCAGCAGCACTAAATGCTTAAGTGCCACATATCCTAGATTAGTTTCACATGGACATTCCTCATCATGAATGGTAGGCAGAACTTTGCTGAAGACACTTGGGGCTCATATAGGATGTTCCAGGAACACCGCAGTGTTGTCAAGAGGGAAAAAAAAAAAAAGAGAAATAAAAGAGGATAGTGGGTGGTAGGGAAAAAAAGAAAAAAATAAAAAGGGCGGTGCAAGAGGAACCACCATGATCAAGTACCTTGGCTTGCTCTTAATGCAGATCTCTTGGAGTTTTGCATGACATTCCATTGAATGCTTTCTAACACAAACTAGAAATTCAAACTGACCGTGTAAGATAATAATTTTTTAAAAGTGCAAATGTTTAGCCCTTCTTTAACTTCTTTAACTTCAACATTCCTGAGGTAATGTTATGCTCTAATATTATTAGGAGGCCTGGCCTTGACAGGAGCACATTTGTTTCCCCTTTCTGAAATGGGAATAACGATATCTCTATTTTTAATCATGATAATACATATCAAAAAGTGTTCTTGTCACTACAAATACAGGTAAGTATTTTGTCCTATACATTCTTCCGCTTTACTCCTATAGTACTGCAGTGTTGTTAGGTTTACAATATAATTGTAATGATTTTTCCAGTCTAGCTTTAACTATTGCAAGTTAAATCATCATCATGGGTGACGAGCCATTTACCTCAAGTGAAATAATTTCCCAATAGTGCATTTATCTTTAAAGGTTCACTTTTTCCATTTTTAATTCCTAGGAAGGAGTCACGACATAACTACACAGACAAACACACATAGCATGATCAAGTGAAGTTTAAAGGTGAAAAATTCACTTTGCTCCAACAGATCTTTTGAGGAACATTCTTCTAAGTTCAAAAACAAAACCAAAACAACAAGCAGAATGAAAAGGACTCAGTCCAAAACAGCACCTGAAAGAATACTACCTTTACTATGCAAGCACGCAAATGAAACAAAGCTGGGACATTTTTAGTGTATTTCTATTCAGGCTATTTCCAGGCTACCATCTGAACATGACTGTGGTAGCACTGCATGGCCAGTAGGTAGATAAAGAATCTTCTGAAACAGCTCCCTGGCTACTCTGCTGGCCCTTAGCCTGTTCCAGTTAGTTACTGGCTCGCTGAAATTCAAGGAGTGCTAAGGAAAATAAAAAAGAGTTTAGCACTTTTTCCGCTAGACCTATGTAATCTCTTTCTAAAGGAGTTCTGAGGAAAAATATCAAACTCCTGGCCAGCAATAATCATCAGCAGCTCAGGAAAGACAGGCTGAATATAGTTTTCAAAGAAGCATACTTCAGAAGTCATCATCAGAGTATCATAAACTAACGAACCAACATTTCATTTCCTTTTTCTAAGGCAGACGATGAGACTGCTCTTAGCATATACATGCCTTCCTTGCACTTGACCCTTCTAATCTAGGTGTGGACTTAGAATACGCCAAAGGACTCCTTAGTTAATTATCTCTTTCTAGTGATGGATGAGAATCAGACACCTTGTAATAATGCTGCTATTATTAGCTTGATTGGCTGCCTTTGATACTGTCGCAGAAGCATACAGGTTATCTCTAATCTGATTTATCTTGTCCAGAAAATAAATTGACTTCCTTAGAGTAGGAAGGCCTCAGAGTTGAGTCACCTACACACCTCAGCAGGCAGCAATAGGGTCTGCCCTTCAAGTGAGAAATCAAGCTCCACTAAAGCTGCTCATTCGCTCAAGTCTTCCCATAGATGGCAGGAAGGATGGGAATGGGGAGAGGTGAGATCAAGTTGAATAAATTTTTTTTATCCCAGAACTAAGCATAGTGAACATTTTATATTTACTATTGAGACTAAATGTTATGTTGAAACAATTTTCTTTTTTCATTTTTCTTTTCTTTTCTTTTTTTTTTTTTTAAGCGCAGTGCCAAAGGAGATGGTCTGACCAAAATTATCCGTATCTTTTCCCTCTCCACTCCCAAAAAAACTACATGAAGTCGTACCACACAGATTGTTTTGGTTGACTCAGTCATGCATTTTTGGGGAAGAGGAAAATTAAAAAAAAAAAGAAAAGAGAAAAAGGAGAGAATGGTGCAGGTTAGCTTTTCTTTTGAGAGGTTTCATTCTTTTCACTTCAGACGTTTCTGTCGATACTCATGGCATTGCCTTCTTTTTTTTCCACTAGAGGTTTCACACCACCAGTTTGAAGTGGCTGGTTGGTGACAAGGGGCCTAGGCAAGAAACACAAATGCCAGTGTTTTTCGTGTACTGACTCATGTCAGCTTTACCTCATCTGACTTGCACAGTTGAGCTCAGGACTATTTCAGCAAGGCACAGACGCTAAAGATGCAGGTGAAAATGAGACAGTCACCTTTCAGGTAAAACTAAGTCACAGTGGAGTGGCGGAAGACAGCCAGAGGTATCTGTACTCCTCCAAGAAAAAAGACTGAATTAGTGAGTTAATTTCAGCCATCACATTTCAGCAACAGCCTGGTCAGTTTTTCCTGCCATCTGTATTTTGAATTAAGTCTTTCCCATCATTACCTATAATTTCATCACCTCAGAACTGAGGTTGTTGCACAGCCCAGATGGGACTTCATCTGAGAATCATCGAATGACTGAAGCAGAGTTAGATACCTCACTGCCATGTGCTGATGTCAGTGCTCAAGTAACAGCTCTCACTGCACTCAGCTAGGAACTGAAGTTGAAGGTGCTGATCAAGATCTATACTGCCTTACCATCCTTCAAAAGAAATAATTTTGGTCCATCTGCCGTGTTCCTATGACTGTGGTGAGCCAAGATGGGCAAGCTGAATGCTGCTTCCACACCCGTCACACATGTGCCTGCCCAAGTGGACTGGGCATCCTTCAGAACTGGCCTCTTGCCCTAGGGAATTTCTGGCAGAACTGCAGAAGACAGCAATATGTTAAGACTTCAGAGAAAGGAAGTTTGCATTTTCCAGAATAAAAGAAATGTAGAAAGGAGTTTCTTTAAGTACTTGCTGGTTGAATTCTTACTAAAATGATTACTGCCATGGTGCTGAGAGTTTATTGTATTATTAATGATTTCTCAGAGCTTCACACAGGTGTTTCATTTTAAATCTAAAATAAGAGTGCCTTAAACTATGTCTACTGCTAACATCCAATTTAGATGCATGCTAACATATTCTTTTGGAGGATTTATAAAAATACAAAATTTCTGGTAACCAAAATCTGATATTTTATGCAGAACTTTTTCAAGAAAATCTTGCAGTTATGCATCTGGTTCATCTGCTCCCTTCCTGGTAAATACCAAGACTTTTTTATAAAGAGAGACATTTTGGATGGAAGGTTGAGGAGCTACAGTGCAACAGTGCCATCCCCTGTCTGCAAAAGTCATTGTCTCTCTCTCAGAAAAGCCAAGGACTAAAATGCTCCACCAACGCTTGCTGTATCTAGATGGAAGGTTACAGGAGAACAGCAACATGCGTGCCACGTGCATCATAGTAAAGCTGCTGGGGAATTTCACTGTACAAGATAAGTTCTGAAAGAAGTTTCTTTCTAACTAGAGCCATCAACTCAAAATAAATTGCAAGAGATTCCACAGATTTTACATTTAAACTCAATTTCCAGGATATTATCCAGCATGCAGTCTGGGGGAGGGAAAGCAATTTGCATCTTTTTGTAGTAAGCAGAAAGGAGGAAATTCCCACACACTTCTAGACATCCCTGAAGAAAACCTGTTCATCTATACTATTGCTTTGCATGTCCGTTCCTGTTTCTACTGGAAGCAAGGGACACATTATTAAATGGCTGTCCAAGCACTGTACCAGCTATAACACCTCATAGCTCAAAATACATAGTTCAAACCGAATTAGAATGGAACAGAGACACAAATCATGAGTCTGAAGATACTTAGGAGCAAGCAGTCAGAGGTATGCCTAAACGTATTTCTTCCCAGAATTTTGGATGCTGTTGCATACCCAATTAGTATTTTTATTTACAGGACTCCCAGAGGGACTTCCATGGGTTAAGGTCCCTTAAGGGCACAGGCAGGACATATTTGCTCTGACCCCTTCCTTTTTGTCTCTTTTAGACGCTAACTTTCATCCTTTCTATGATAATAGGACAATAACAAGAAGAAACTGAAATTAAACTGACCATGAAATTAGTCATGCACAGTTATCAATTCCCTGTACTTGGCGGTAGAAATTCAAGTAGATCATTCTTTGCTAGAGTTAAGAACAACTTAAGTGCCATCTACAAGTGTCTCCTTCTCTAAACATAAAAATTAATTAAAAAAAAATCCTATGCTGATATCCATGTTTGCAAGGAAAAAAAGAAAAAAAAAAAATAATAAAAACCCACACTCACACCACATAGCTAGTATATTGCACTAGTGCTGATTTCCTAAACATATCTCAGTTAAGTGCAAGTAAAGCCAGAGCCAGTTGCATAACCTCCTCCAATCTTCTCTTCTTCCAGTATAATACTAAATCAGTCCCGCAAACCAAGAGCAGGCCTACATTCCAAAGAGAGGGAAGTCTTTTACCTCTTACATGCTATCGATTCTCTAGTACAGCTACCATAGGATTACTTTAAGGGAGTGTTAAATCTTAGATCTCAGGGGTTGCTTACCCTGATCACTCTGTTTCCATCAACAGTTCAAAACCATCTTTAAAGCAGCTGCAAGACTCTTTTGTTGTGTTTTTCATATCACCTTTTTTATGGTCACTTGCACTGAACAAGTACAAGGAACTATAGCATTTTAAATCACTGGAGTCCAAAGTATTGCCTCTTTCAATTAGTTCCTTGGGAAACTGCTGCTGCAACAGAACTGCAGATTTCGCAGTTCTTACGCAGCTGCCCTGTAATTCCCTTGCTTCATTAGGAATAAATGAAATGTCAATGACTTGTTTCTCCCTCGGCTTATCTATACCGACATTGCTCCTCCTTGTGGATACCAGTGATGAGACTTCACTGGGGCCTGGTCAACCCTGCCAAGCCAGGTTACACATGTCCTTTTCATGTTTTTTCAGGGCAACAGAAGAAAAGCATAACCAGGATAAGCAGGAAAAAAACCTTTTCTCTTCGTTCACTGCTGTCCCTAGAGTACTTCCAAGAAACCTTAGCTTTGTGGTTATGGGTCTTTGTAGTAAAATGATCTTCTAGATAACCAGCAGCATGCCAGGTTCAACTTGCTATTAATGCTCCATTTTAATCTGCAGCTGGTATTAGCTCAAAACTCATAAAGCAACTCCATGGGGGATGTGATAAAAATAACAGACACGTTGACTGAAATATTTTATTTCTTATTTTCATAAGCCTGAAATATTTTATTAGAATTCTATCTATATTAGAAGCAGCATCTGATAGCTATTCAATATCTGATCTTGCACTACACAAGTCAGCTTCCACTTTGTTGTGAACAGGTTATTATAATCAAAACTAACTGCTACAGCCATTCCACAAAAGAAGTCGGGGGTGGGGGGACAAAAGAAAACAAAATCTAACCTCTAGAGTTAATAAATTGCCAATTAGCACATAGTAGTTAACTTTACCTTAGAGATAACTGGTAACCTCTACCTTTTCTGAATGCTGATGCGATCTCTTCCTCCTCAAACATTTTGCAATTACCTTGAGTTAACTAGCTTTAGCTAACAACTGGTTTTAATTGCTGTAAAAACTCACAATAGCAAGTGGCTTTGTGGAAAGTCTCCGACCACCAAGATTTTAAAATCAGCCTACACAAATAAACAGAAATCAATGACCAGTCATACACAAGCAAGAAAACTACAGACAAACTGATATGACTATTAACTATGCCGTCTATCCCAGAGAGGCAGGTTCATCAGTTATAATTCAATGAGGAAATACTGCTGTGGGAGTCAACAGCTGGTTCTATTAAAAATGCTCATTTTACTAGAGAAATTACATCCATTCTTTGAAGAGATACTGTCCTGTTAAGCTCCCTCTGTTTTAGACATAATCTTGGAGGAGGATTATGCTAGGAAGAAGTAGTCTTAGTACTTTTACCAAACGTCCCAGGAGGCTTCCTCATGTCATGTTTCTGAGCACCCTGACTCTTAAACCAAATTTATAGGAAGCCTGGTTTACCCTATATACTAAGAAAATATACAGATTTTGTCTCTAACATACAGAAAATTGACTTAGGCAGCCCAAGCTACAGCATAAAACTGAGGAACAAGAAGAAGCCCAAGCTATGTCCTGAACCCAAGAAACAGCAAACTATTTGCACCAGGTTAACAGAATTACCTGGTTAGTTCTGAGGCTTTCTTATTCATGTGGTGGTTCATTGTAGAATATACATACTTGGTGGTTATTACACAGACAAGAGACCATTTCTTGAGATATGGGATAAGAATTTTTTCCCTTACAAAAGGCCTTTACTTTTTCAGTTCTGACCACAAGCAGCCTAATCATTATCTTCACTGAATAAAACACAAAACCGAGGCCTACCTGGAACTAGAACTTTTCTTAGTTCAATATTGTGAGTCATGGTGTGCCTAAAAAAATTACCCTAGAAGCTGGCAAAGGCATGGAAGGCCTTTCTCTCTGTCCAGTTAGGATACTTTGAAACAACTTTTTCCAAAGCAACCGATTTTCTTTCTACTCCCTAGAAATAGAACCTCAAACAATTGGAGTGGTAAAAAAAGTGACATTTGGATCCAGGATCATGGAAATTTTTCTTTGGTATCTTCCATGGTTAGTATAATGTACACGACACCACTAAAAAAAAAATCATAAAGAATTCCACCACCTTAGCAAACTGGAGAAATGTTTCAACAGAGAAAGGTAAAGTGCAGACCCTCTTCCAGCAGATCCCCTGTTACACATTCATTGCTGCTATTTGAAAAGTGAAGAAAAGTATTTCCTAAAGAAACATTCATGTGAATTTTATATGGGTAATTCGTTTCCACACTCAACTGATTCTGAGTAAGAATACTGTTATTTTTGGCGCTGGGTAGAAAGAGGTCTACTTTAAGCCAGTTCTCAAACAGTATGATTACCTACAAAGCTAAAGCAATCTTGCTGGCAGAGAACTTCACCGTCAAAAGATGTCAAGATAAAGCCAGTAAGAAAGGAAGAGTGAAATACCTTAAGAGTACAGCATGTGTCACCTTTAAAATATTTGTATCATGCTAGCAGCCACAGATTCTGTTCCAGAAAATAGAAAATAAGAGTTCCTACCTCAGAATCTACTAGCAGCATTAAAAAAAAAGAAAAAAGAAAAAAAAAAAAAAAAATAAGAACAAAATGTCTCTTCTCTGCTACAAGGAAGCTTGTAAAAGAATTTTTGAAAGTGCATCACAGAATAAGTCAATTCAGATTCAATTATCAAACATCAACACCCTCACAGCAGTCATGTTATTCCCATGTAAAGTGCCACAGGATCTTTCAAGGCTTCATATGAAAGGTCAAGGATTTAATTGCACATTCTTTAGACATTAATGTGCAGTGTAAAAAGGTAGAAAAAAAATGCCATCCTCCCCACCCAGCATCCAAAGCCTTTTGTTAACCCGTAACATCACAACCTTTCAAGTCTGATATCTGTTGGCCCCAGCTGGAAATATGTACAGATCCTGAAAAATGTCATGTTTGCCAGAACCCCCATTTTGTATCATTAAAGATACTAACACAGAGTTACATCTGTGCTTATGCTGGCTTAGCCAGGCTTCCAAACATGACCTTTCTGTCTTGGCCAGTGGCACTGTCATTCCCCATCTTATGCCAACAACAGGAGTCTGGGGCTGCTTCAGATTTAAGAAACTCCAGATGACCCTAAAAGCCCTCTGGATTGGAAGGTAAGATTTTTTAAAAATGCTTTTTTTTTTTTTTTAATTTTAAAATTGATTACAACTAGGCAAGGGAACAAAGATGAAAAAAGCAACTGATTTATTTCCTAAGGTTTGGTTTAGATTATTTTTTTTAAACCCTACACAACTCCCTGTCTTGTTACATGTAGTATCCCTCTCCTGCTCACTACAAGCATTTAATTAATGTACTTCACAATTTGCTGCTTGCACTTCTCAGCAAATCATGGTTTTGCCTTAAACCTCTGCTGATTCGCCTCTCTGCACCCTCTCTTTCATGCCAACAGCAGCTCTCTCCTTTCCAGTTAACCTCAGTTAGGCCAATTTCAACATAGCTACATGCTCAAACATTAAGAAGTCAGACTGCTAAGCAGATCCAAACAAAAGGTGTCATTAAAACCACACCTGAATTAATGCCTCCAGCAATAACTTCTTCAGAAAATGGTAGGTCATCTTCATTTTTATGTTATGCCAAAGCAAACTTTCAGCCCAGTACTTCAGTGATTTCTAAAAGAGCAAAAGATCTATAGTCAATAAACACAACACTAAATCATAAGAATTAATTTCCAAGTAATCAGCGGGAAGTTAAAACAACAGTTTCCATAGAGAAAAGTGCTTGGGAACACATGTCCTTTACAAAATCTTTTCTAGCAGGTCAATTTTAAGAACAACCCTAGCGAGAGAGCCTATGGCAGGAACAACTGTTGTCCTACCTCCTACCTGACAATAAATAACTTCAGGTGGCAGTAAAAGAGCCTAAGGGTCCAATATTGAAGATCCTCAAATCCTGAAAATAAAAAAGGAAGTTGCTCTCTTCTTGGCTGAAAACATCCAAGCCACAAATGGAACACAATAACCTAGCCCTCAGCTAGGGGCTGTCCCTAACAGGGGAGCTGTAAGTCTTTTTTCAGTGGTTATATTCTGTGAGAAAACAAGAATAACCCTTTATGGCAGAGTACTAGAGTACTGAAGCAACACATTGTTCTCCTTTTACTCTTTACAATCCCAGTTCACTGCCAAATCACTTTCTCAGGCGTGCAAACAGCCTAGGCTTCTGACTACACTGGAATAACAGGGGTAATTAAGTACCTTGGTGTAGTCCCATACTTTCAGATCCCTATATGGTCCACAGAATAAAGTCAAAGCCACTAAACATTACAAGAGGTGTGATGTGGAAATATTGATCAAGTGGTGATGCTTGCTAGCACATACTCAGCCTTTAAAAGAAGTACACATCATAGATGTATGAATTCCTGTGTTCATGTCATGTTAAAGAGATGTTTCTTAAGTCCAGATACATATAATTGATAATGAAAATCCCCCACAGATGGGCGGGGGGAATCCAAGTACTAGCCAAGCCATAAAGGCTACCATCCCTCTCCATCCCAAGGGAAAGCATATCCCATAAGCTCTGTAACCTAGAATGTCAATTTTAATACTACTCTTGAGGATAATGAATAGCATAAAGCATTTAAATACTCTTTGAAGCCTTCATTCATGTTAAATGAAGTAGTAAAGTGTAGTACATAGTGTTGTACAGATACTGTTTTTCTTCCATTTTAAAGAAAATGAATCCCCAAGCTTCTCTTAAGAGGCTCTGAATGCAATTATCAATCATGATTACATGCACAGCAGTTTCAAAGCTGTAATTACATGTGCCAATTTCAAGTATTGATCTAACAATTCATATAGCCTACTCCAGCATTTAGCTCAGTTTTCAGTCCTGATGATACCTCCTGGAAACTGAGTGAAGAATAACTTTGTGTTATGACTTTAGAACACACAATATAGGATCCAATATTTAAACTCACATGGCAATGAAAACAAAAGCCCTCTTAAGCTTTATGTTGGTAAAGCCACCTTCAGATGCTGGTATTCCTGAGCATAACTGCAGATGGCAACTGCAGCTCTGTTATTTTTCTCTCAAACCACACTATAAATAAAGGCAGAGTCACTCCGTATTCTCCATCCACCTATCTCCTCTGTAGTTCTCCAAAGCATATTAGTATGCAGTTTAAGTATTGATTCTGAAATGTTTGTGAAACTCATGTTACTTCAGGCAACAGAGAGGAGAGGAAAAAACCCTACAAACCCAACCCAGAAAAAAAGGCAATGATCACTGTGTCCATCTCCCTCCCTTCAAACCAAACCCTCAAAATTAATGGTTCCAAAGAAACCAAACTCAAGAAGCGTTCTGTCAAACCAAAAATCCCCACAAAAATCTGCTTGCCAAGCTGTGAACATCTATCCATAATACACTCCTCAAAGAAGCTCCTGAAGGGCAGCAGGGGGAATAGAGAAACAAGGACCCTGGTGAAAGAATGGATTCAAACAGAAGACAGAAGATTAATTTGACCAAGAGTGTTATGATGCCATTCAGAATCTCTCCTCTCTACTTGCACTTATTTCCCCACATGTGTGAGGGAAAAAAGCAGTTGTCAGCATCAAACATACTATTTGCAAATCTATTCTAGAGCGAGCCTCCTGACATCAGGTTTTTGATTTAGGAATATGAATATCACGCAACAGGAGGGAGTGTCTGTTTCCTAAACAGTTTGAATCAAGAGAATAGATACAATGAGTCATAAAACACACTTACACTTTTCTTTCCAACAAACTTAACTCCAAATAGTCTACCTGTACAAAAAGATTCAATGCACTGTTGTGTTGTCCTCTAACACCAGAGAAACATGTTGTAACTGAATCTTTAGCATAAGTTGATAAGTATTAGAAGTTGGACTTCTCCAGAAGACACAAAATAACTTGTCATGGTTGACACTGCAGAACTAAAGTTTAACAAACAAAAAAGTTAAGAAAAACAACCAACCCAAATTTACCCACAGTCAGATGATGGTAGCCTGAATACTCATAGGTGGTTTTCTACTTTACAGGAAAAAAAAGTAGAAATGGCACATCAATACTGGCACATATACAGTAGGTTCGTTTCCATGCAACTTAATTTATGCCTCAATTATGATACCAACAAATGTTCACATTGAAACAACTCCACCCCTGCTGAAAACAGTTAAGCACTTCTTGTATATCTGCAGCATTTATCCTGCCACTTAAGAAACTGCCTTTGCTAAGCAGTTTTAGATCTATGCAGAAATCATGATAATTGAGTTACTGAAATTGAGCACTCTCTTCTACCAGTAATGCAAAAAGACAATTGAGTTTCCAAGCAACATTTCTGCTACTGAGGCTCACAGATGCTAGAGCAGGAGGGAAGAGAAATTGCAAGATTCAACAGATGGTAATAGAAAGCTCCTACTTAACCAGCCATAAACCGTATTTGCTTCTGTAAAGGTAAAGCAGAGATGGAGCTCTATTTTATATATCATCCAAGAATCTGTTTGTTTGTGGGTTTGCTTATTGGTTTGGTTTTACCTTTTGGAGGTGTGCTTCAGTGCACTGCAGAGGTGCTAGACTGACATACCCCCAAACCAATGTCCTTTCTGTTTGTGGGACAGCCTTCATCTGGAGAGGAGTAATACTAGCTCCCTGACATGCCCTACCTTACCAAACGAACACAGCTAAAAGGGATGAGGTACTCCAGCACCCAAATCAATCTTTTCTAGTGTACTGATGGGCTGGCTGCATGATTTCTCTGAGATGCAGCTCTCTGCGAGGTCTTTTAAACTCTTCTTTTCCACTAGACCTGCCAACAATGCACAACCTGAGTCCCCAGCTCAGCCCAAACACCTCAGCTGCTCCATCTTCCTGCTTCTGTGAGGCTACAGGCTTTCTCCTGCAGAAGCAGCTATTCTCCCCAGTCTCCGAGGCTATCTACAGCTTCTGTGTGAAACACCCCAACACGAGCAATCTTCCTGGACATTCAGTGTTCAACCCAAGCACCATGCACGACTGCTCCTCCTTAGGCAGCTAGCAACCCTCTCTCATACTGAGCATGCTCATTGACAAACTCCTACTTTCTCTGTTACTTTTAAGCAGAAAGCCTGATCTGAAAAAGCATCCTTCTCTGCCTTTCCAAAGTGTTTCTGGTATGGCTCCTTTAAGTCTTTTAAGTCTCTCTTAAGTCTTTAAGCATTTTGCATGCTCTCTGCCATTTGCATCTAAAATGTGTCCCTGTTGAATTGGGGACATGCAGTCAGGAGCATGGGCTTTCCATTCTTCAGCTCAGCCCGGTCACAGACTAGAGAGGTGGATGGAAATCTAGGGTAAGAGTGCAAAGGCTGCTTTTACTCTAATGCTAAAAAGAGCACAGAGAGAGTTTCCTCTGTCCAACAGATTGAAAAAGGAAACAGGATGCATAGACAGAAGAGGGAGGGTTTGCTTAGTAACATACTCCATCTACACAGCTGTGGAGGGTTGACCCTGGCTGGAGGCCAGGTGCCCACCAAAGCTGCTCTGTCAATCCCCTCCTCAGCTGGGCAGGGGAGAGAAAACATAACAAAAGGCTCGTGGGTTGAGGTAAGGACAGGGAGAGATCACTCACCAGTTACCATCACTGGGGAAACAGACTCAACTTGGGGAAAATAGTTTAATTTATTACCAATCAAATCAGAATAAGAGAATGAGAAATAAAACCAAATCTTTAAAAAAAAGCCACCTTCCCCCTGCCCCTCCCTTCTTCCTGGACTCAGCTTCGCTCCTGATTTTTCTTCCTCCCCACCAGTGGCACAGGCGGACGGGGAACGGTGGTTCAGTCAGTTCATCAAACATTGTCTCTGCTGGTCCTTCCTCCTCAGGGGGAGGACTCCTCACACCCTTCCCCTGATCCAGTGTGGCGTCCTTCCCATGGGAGACAGCCCTCCACAAACTTCTCCAGTGTGAATCCTTCCCACAGGCCACAGTTCTTCACACACTGCTCCAGCCTGGGTCCCTTCCAGGGAAGGGTGCAGTCCTTCAGGAACAGACTGCTGCAGCGTGGGTCCCCCACGGGGTCACAAGTCCTGCCAGCAAACCTGCTCCAGCCTGGACTCCTCTCTCCACTGGGCCACAGGTCCTGCCAGAAGCCTGCTCCAGCGCGAGCTTCCCACAGGGTCACAGCCTCCTTTGGGCACCTGAAGATGTTGAACAGAGCTGTTCCTCTCACATATTCTCACTCCTCTCTCCAGCTGCAATTGCTGATGCACAGTTGTTTATTTTTTTCCCCTTCTTAACTTTCTTCTCCCAGCGGCACTACCGCCATCGCCGATGGGCTCAGCCTTGGCCAACGGTGGGTCTGTCTTGGAGCCGGCTGGCACTGGCTCTATCGGACACAAGGGAACCTTCTGGCAGCTCCTCACAGAAGCCACCCCTGTAGCTTCCCTGCTACCAAAATCTTGCCACACAAACCCAATACAACAGCTTTGAAAAGCTAATAAACCCTGTAAATAATCATAGTCTCCTGGGCAAGCAGCAAAGAAAGGTACCTCTCCTCCCCAAACGTTTTTCCCTTCTCTGAAGGGGTAAAATTCATCTTAATTTTCAGCACTCTCAACCTGTTAAGCAACAGACTGAAATCAACTATAGGTTGTTGATCATGTGGGCCAAGATACCAGAGAATACTCAATCTAGTTTAACCGTCTCTCATCCAGCTGGAGTGAACATTTCTATGCAGAGCTTTGCAGGAAGAAGGCAATAATTGTCTATTATCTATCAGGCAATGCTGATTACTTTTTTAACCAAAAGGCAGTTTTCTCATTTTGAAATTATGTAGTAGAGTTTAGCTTATTCCTATTGATTAACATTAGAGCAACCACTGCTGATAGGACTGATCTCTCAAATACAGGGCCTTCTTTGCAGTACAGCAGATGTAGTATACAACTGTCTTTCTACAGACTAGGTACTGCCAAAAAAAAAAAAAAAAGTCACAAACACAGCATTCCTTATTTTAAATGAGAAGTATGAGAGATGTACCAGTATCTTGTAAAATCTCCTTCTCCCCTCCCATTTTACACTTTTTCTACACTTTTTGAACAAAACCAGAACTGGAGGTTGTAACAGAGCTGAAGGGGTATGCGAAGGACCTTAAGTCAGATCTCCCAACAGGAACTATGCAGACACAAATATACAGTCCTTACCTCTGGGGATTACAGCTTTAGACCTCAGTTTTGCCTCATACCTATTCAGACTCTTCCTCCTCAAAAATCAATAGAAGAACACAATACAGAGACTGAGACAAAAAGCCTACAAAATATTCACAGTAAATAAGATGGGACTAGGGTTAATTTTTCCTTAGTTTTCTTCCCATGCTCCTACCTCTTCCTCTTTTAGAGAGGAAAAAGACCTTCATGGGATGAAATAAGTGTTAACCCCTGTCAAGCTTTAGCTTTTCTCCATTTTGGAATAAAAGAAGCAGTGTTAGTTTAAAACCAGACTAAAAGGCAGTGGGAAAGAAGGCACATACCATAACTCTGCCCACAGCAGAGCAATCTAAACAGGATTTGAATTCTCCGCCTTTGAAACATAAAGTAACTATAAATCCCACTAGGAGAAGGCCATTTGTTGACAGAGATTGTAGAAAGCAGGTGTTAAATTACTTACTGTCCATTGCCTCATTAATACAAATATATTGAGAATTACCTTCCAAAAAATAATGAACCAATAAAAGAACAGAGTTCAAACTGACTCACTGGGGAATGATGTAAACTCACCAAGATAACATTTCACAGATCATAGCTGTTTCCAGACAGACTGGCTAGAGTTTATTTGCCCAGCATGTCTTTCACATTATATTAACCTACAGCTAATATGAGACTCATTTTTACAAACACCATATTTAGATAAGCATGTAAAATAAACAAAACCAAAAAAACAAATATACAGGATCCTTGGTGAATGAACAGGTAACACCTATTTATTTTTCATGGTGTGCAATTACAGAGGAAACGAGATCCCAAGTCTGTTCTTACTGCTCACACACAAAAGTCCTAAAAAGCCAATGTTTGCTAAATCCAGTTCTACAGATAGGGAGAAAAGACAGTATATGGAATATGTCCATAATGTACTTGTCAACTATTTTTTTGCTAAATGGTTAACATCGTGATAATCTACCTCTCAGGTTCTCACTCATTCTGATAGCATAGCCCACAGCACCACTCTAATCAAAACAACATATATGACTCCTAAACCAGATAACTGTATGGATAAGTGCCCACTCGCGCTTGTGGATAAAAGTGCTGCAGCTAGGTAGATATAAATTGTAATGAACAAATATAATGCATCATAGAGAAAGCTACATCTGAAGAGTGACAATAAAAGGACATCCATCAAGGACTGGGGTGGTTTATTTTTGAAAGGAGTAAGGGGAGAAGAGAAGGCAACTGGAGAAAGCAGTTGTTTTTATAAACACATGCAGGTTATTCCTGCAATGCCCTTCAGTAAGAGATCACGAACAAGAACCGCTTTTCTATGAAGGAGGCAGTGCCTGATGTCTCCCTGGTTACATTGCACAGTGACTCTCATTACTGTTTCAGCACATCTTAACTTTTTGCCCCTACAGATATATAGGAATCTTTACTGAAAGTAGTCACACATTTCTGCAATATCATTTTTTAATCTTGCATCCAATAAATATTTGTTTTTGTTAGTGCCACTGGCCGAGTGGCATTTGATAAACAATGAATATTGCAGCATAGTTTTCTCATCAGTCAAGCCACATAAAAGGCCAATCCAGCAATTTAATCTCCTTTTGCTGCAAGCTGTCTAAACACAGTGCTTTTTAACAAGACAGTTCTGTTCTAAGAGTACACACTCCATCCAAGTCTTGTCATTAATTTGAAAAATTACATGCATGATTCCCAGTCCCTGGGAAACATGAAGCTATCTTAGAACTATTCTTTGGAACCTAATTTCTTTTAAACAGAGTTGGAATGATCATTGACACAATAGCTGTCCAAGCAGAAAAAAAAAAATTTAAGATCCATCAAATTATTTCTTAAATGGTTCCTGGTTCCTTAAAGGTTTTCTTTGTTGGTTTTGTTTTTTGAGACATGTCCAGATTCTAATGTCAAATTTAAACAGAGGTTGAACAACTCAACACTAACTACATGGTCACACCTATTACGAAGGCATCATGTTTTAAAAACAAACCAAACAAACAAGCATGCATTTTTTCCCCCACTTTCCTAAAGCAGAAGAGAACTCCAGGTATTGGAACCACACATAGATTATTTTTATGCACACAGGGTCAATAGTCTGTTCAAAGTCTTTCAATGACCACAGCATTTGCTACCAGCACTGGACTTCTTTATTCAAACACAGCATGGCAAACTGTTGTGCATGTATCCCAGGTCTGCCCTGCAGGACAAAGACGCTCCTAGGTCTGGAACAGGAAAGTCAGCCCAGAGCAGACTGGAAAGGAGAAGGCCACTACAGAAACCTGGGGCAGCCTTCCAACAGGAGCAGAGGGGGCAAAGTCCCAGCCTAACTCATTCTAAAATGGAGTCTCAGTTTATTGCAAGGACTGTATTACACAGCTGCTGAAATTCAACAATCTCTTCAGTCCCATGGTCCAAAAAGATATTTCCCTCCACAGATTATATCACAAAGGTCTTCAGATCGAGAAGTTTTGCAAACTGACTACAGTTTTTCATTCTGTCTGAAGCTGAAGCTGATGTTCACTGCAATGTCATCACTCTCTTGGTAAACAGGGCTGGTGATCAGCAAAAGACCACTGAACAGCTGCTCAGTAGTGGTGAGTTCTGCTGGATTCAAACTGATGATCTACTGTGGAAGTGAAAGTCTCTCTACTATTTTACTAATCCTTCAAGCAACCTAGTGTGCCTATTCCCTTATCTCCTACCCCCCGCAGTAAAGAGAAGTTAGGCAAGGACAGACAAACTTTGCTCCAGGAAAGTTCCCTTTGAAGTTATACATCATTCATTCATTATGGAGAAATCCCTTTTATTTTGATTTGTAGAAGTCAAACTCTCTCCTGACCTGAAAATGTGAGCAGGAGACCTTTTGAATTTTTCATCCTGGAAACCCATTGTAACAAATTAACATTTTAATCCATCTACCTTTCCAAGCAGATTTTAAAATGTCAAGTATTTTACACAAAATGTACCACCACGCAGAACATTTCTATCCAACAATGTTGGAGTGCCTTTCAGAATTATTCAAAATAAACAATCCCTTAGTGAGAATGGCACAATTTCCTAAGGTCTTAACTAACTAGACAGTGAGTGCAAAAGCTGAATTGCCATTTAGCAAAACAGAAAAGTTTAATTTCAAACTTTAATTTTATCCTTGTTTGGGGCAAAAAGAAATTTAAGTGGAGCACAAGTCCCGTGCATACACAAGACGTTTTTTCAAACACTTCTGTTCATAACAGCAGAAGATCAAGTGGCTGTTTTGACTTAATTTTCACTGTTATTCAGAGTATGGATGCAAAAAGAGTTTAGGAATGTAGTGAGGGGGAAAAAACCCCAAATACAATAAAAAACCCAACAAAAACAAAACAAGAAAACCCTATTCACTCTCGTCCCTCTGCAAATTCAAAAGTGGAGAATGAAGGTGAAGAAGATGGTCTAGAGGCAGCCAGGAGAAGCAGAATTGTTCTATGCTACTTGAAACACCATTGCTTGTCTATCATCTGGGAACAGGTAATCCTACTTATAGGATCCATATAAATACTTCAATTCTCCCAGCTGCCTTTTGTTTCTTGTATTGAAACATCCCAGAAGAGACACCCTAGGTGAAAGAAGAAATAGGAATTACTGTGCTGGGAGATAAGACTTCAAAATCTGGTACCCATCTGCACAGCAGGTAATTAGTCTCAATCAGGCAGAACTCACTAACAGTAGTCAGCGCTTCAGTAATCCAGGGCTCACTTCCCTGAGAAAGTGATGATACAACAATGAACACCAACCTGACTCAAAGACTAGAGCCATACTGTGAGAGCAGTACTGTGATCCCAAACCCCCACCCTCAATGGAAGGGTGGAGAAGACTCCTCACAGACACCATGTTCACTTGCTCTCCAGCCAGTTTCACAACCAGTGTTGCTCATAATCTGAGCAAGGAGATAAACTGAAATGGGGTCCAGGAAATGTTAAAGATTGTAGAGGAAGGAGAAAAAGAGACAAAAGGAACCTCAGAGCAAAGGCTTCTGAATTTGGAAGGAAATCACACAGAAGATCCAATTTTATTTAAATAATCAAAAAAATCTTGCCGAGTGTAATTCATAATGATAAATACAACTTTTGGTGTTCATTTAAAAAAAAACTCATGTCTCAGATAAAAGAGGGATCCAGGAAAAAAAAAAATTGTGTTTGCTTCAACTGGAGGGTGGGAAACAATAACAGTGGATTTCAAGTATGACAGTCTAGGAGCCTATGGGTCCTCACATGTAGATGTTCGTAACGGTGATGGGCTTTTGTGGTGGTACCAGTAATTTCATCAGACTCCTCTTCAGAGCCAGGAGGTGAAATAATCTTCACATTACATACAAAAATGCCCTTGTTCTTTCTTCAGATCCTATCCCATACCTTAATCTCCCATAATTCAAACAGAAAAACACTCGACTAAGAGTGATTCATATACTCAGTTCAAGGAAAACCTCAAATCCAGGTAATTCTGTGACTAAGTTAGCCATCTTAATTGGGATGGCATTTGGCCTGGTATAACACTTGCTTCAGGACAGTGCATCTCTTCAAAACCTCTTTGGGTCTCAGAATTGAGAGTATCTACACAAAGTACTGTATAACATCTGTCCAATCTGTTTTCTGTTTCAGCCTATACTCAGGACCTGAGAAAATCACTCTCAGTCAACATTTAAGTGGATGAAAATTTAACAATTCACATGTACTTCCCAGAGTCTGCAGGTAAAAATCCTGAATTGGTGTTTTTAGCATCTTCTGAAATAGGAAAGATTTCTTTCCTCCCACAACGATAAAGGAGGGGGAAGGAAAAAATCTAGCTTACTTTTTCATTATTGTACATTTGAAAGACTGATTAGCAATTGTCTCACCTTAGTAAAAAAATTAAGTCTTAAGGCATTTATTAAATTAACCTCATGAGAGACTAGGTCTGTACCAGCATTAGGCATCCTTCTGGCTGTCTCTTGCACACTGTTAAGTTTAGAGAGCTGTTTACCAGGCACTAATTTATGCTCATTGATATTCAGTATAAAATTACTTTTTTTAAGTGGCAGCAATTTTTAATGATGCGAGGAAGGAAAAAGGGGGCCACCAACTATTGCAAATTTATATTTTTCTAAGCTGTCCCAAGTTTCTTATTCCAGAGATGCACTTTTTCAGTGAGACTTTGACAAGAAAAAAAACATGAAATCAACAGAATGGTTTAGACATTCATGGCATGTTTGGGATTCATTTGAAGATTTAACTCAGCAACACTTTTTCCATACATATGGGCCGTTCAGAAGGGATTTTCTTCATCATCATCTGCATTCAGGAGTAGAGGCAAAAAAAGTTACATGGATATAGTTGTTCACGTGAAGAGCATCTGCTGAGTATAACCCAATAATCTGCATGGAGATCGAAGGAGAAGAATCATACTCTTAGGAGCTGTTTTATTAATTTCAGAGGTTTGAGTATGTTATTATTCACCTAGGATACAAATTCAACCATCCTATGATAGGAAAATGAGGCTCAGAATGGGCTTCATTCTGTTGGCAGCAGTTTTTCAATGGTCTAAGTGTCACATTACCACTCTGACAAAAATGATCTGTGACAGAAACATACAAGAGTTAACTTCAATAAACTCCATTGCTTAAGTAAAACCGCTTTGACTACTGCTTTTGAACACCTGAAGGCCAATTTCTGTTCTTGTTTCTGCAATCTTGTGGAAAATTACCTCATCTGGGAGCTCTGGGAGACTTTTTTTTTTAATTCTCTCAGTTTTTGTGGAGTCCCTCAGAGATAAATAAGTGTCAAAAGTGAATGTGGTGTTCTGATCTGAAAAGTGACTCAGTAAAACATTGTGAAATTACACATTTATTTTTATTCTGTCTCACTGTTTTACTGACCAGGCTTGTCTGGCTTATGAGCAAAGAAAAGCTTATTTTTTCTTATCTGTGGCTCTGCAAATTCAACCCAAAATTAAGCTATACTCCCCCATTATAATGGATTATTTGCAGATGTGGCTCCCTGCAGTTCAGTACAGTACATACCACTCTCCAGGCAACCCTTTGGCAATGGGGCCTCTGATAACAGACCCCTTGATTGTGCAGAGGGCCGAGGAGAATCTTTTTTGCCCTCCAGCAGCTATTTGTTTCTGCTGCCTGTACTGCAGAACTAAAACATCTGTATTTATCACCTCTCGCAAAAGCAGATCTGCCAGCTATGAAGGTGCTACATTTTTACCTTCCTCAGCGTCCTCATGCACTCTATTTCTAAAGTTCAAAACTAGACCTCTTGTTCCTAAGGTAAAGGAATACACATCACCAAATAATTTTGAATTGACCCTGTATTCCAGGTCTCTTCTCCCTATCACACTCAGGTAACATTTCGGCTGTGCTCACAATGTAACGATGCAACTTGGAAGTTATTTTAATCTGGTCAGGCGTCTCAGTCAATTTTGTATTTGCGGAAATAGTCACCTACATTGAGAAGAGCTAAACAGGGTTTGTCTGTATAACTCCAGAGGATCTAGCATTTGACTGTCTAAAGCAGTATTTTCAAGGTACGTTTTCTCCTGCCCCTCTGATTCAAAATAGAGGTTGCTATCATGAGCCTCTATGAACCTTATTTCATAGTGAATGCAAAAAACTAGGTTAAGGCATTATTAAGCTTGTACAGATAGACACACAAATACATGATGAAAGAGAGCTGAACATGGAAAAAAAGTCTATTCTTTTTCATTGTCTGTTCTGCTGCCACACTCAGTACATGAAAGCATAATTCTTTTAAACAAACAAAAAAAGTTATCTAATCTAACATAATTATGAACGTGAAGGCTACCGTAAAGAACATTCAAAAGGGCAGCATCGGACAATGCATTCACTCTCTAGCACCTTGTAATCCGTGCAGTGAAAAGCTCATTTCACATTGGTATAACATAGTGCTTTTTTTAATATAGGAAACATAAAGAAGAGGATAAGAGAGAAAATGGATGCCCTAATATTCCAGATATGAGTTGGCCAGCGATCACCTAAAAAATATCTTTATCAATGTAAACAAGCCTTTTAAAAATTTAACTAAAGTAGCACAGACTTCCTACATATACTGTGTCACATTCCAAGATGAGGAACCACTACAGATTTTCCTAAAACAATTTAAGAAATTCTCCTCTGGGTTTTGCAACCCTGGAGAGCAATCCCAACTGTCCCATCCTCCCAGACTGCGCACAATTAACAAAAGATTGTAACTGAAACCCACCTGAAACTTTGGTCAATGCTGGACTTTCTTTACAAGGTGAAACAGTCCTCAAAGTAAGAACCAGGGCCCTCTGTGCCAGAGGTTGGCATAGGTTAAAGATGAACACTAAATAAGCCTCCATAATTTCAAGGTTAGCATACTATTTCTTTTCTTAGTGGAACAGGTCAGAAGTCCCTTTCCTCTCAAACAGCAGCAATGAAACAAAAGTGCATTACCTAGTAAAACCTGCAGCAAGACTTCTTCACTCTGCTGTCTCTACTTGGCAAGCAATAAGGTCTAACTCACAGTAAAGACAACATTGAGATGTTTCAAAGGAAGACTGAAGCCTTTGAGTATATCTCACGAGGGGCTCAAATACAGCAACTCTGCTCTAAGGGATCCCACATGGAGCACATCCTGGCATCAGATGTCCCAAGCAATGGTAAAGCAAGTCTAGGATACAACCTGTGCTAATGATATTACTACCCTTGACAGAAACTTGGTATTTTATTAAAGTGGAGGAAACAGCTTTAATGTTATACTTGCCCTTAGCTTTTCCATACGCACAAACAGAAGGTCAGAAAAGAAACTCTCCTTCAGGGGTGCACTGTACAAATGCTTTAAGAAGCAAGGCAAGAAGTAGAAATGGATGCTACATGGGGATGCAGCTTGTTATCTTAGCTATCAACACCTTACCACAACACTCCTGAAGTGATGAATGTAAATGCAATTAACACTCTCTCGCTTCCCTCATGAGAAGTCTCTGCCTCTTTCCAATTTCACAGAGACATTTTTAAGCTCTGGACATGCAGCTTATGTCCAATCATTTATCCACCTGACCCTTTCTTGGCCAGGAAATGAAAGGTCTTCATGATAAAAAGCTTCATAATGTAAAATCTAGAAGACACAGCACAAGCCTGAACTACCCTCTTTGATGGAGTTACCCATTGCAGGTCCCATAGGGAGTGGCAGCCCTATTAGAAGACAGCTGTGATCTCCTTTCTCTGTCCCTGGGCAGGATATTTAATCCTGTACCAGTAAGAATTTGAGGGGGCCTTGCCAGCTAATTAGATTATGAACTCCCAATGTACTAGGGAGGTGTTATTTACTTTGTGTTGGTTTGCATTCACACCTACTCTTCTCTTTTTTTCTTCTCCCACACAAGTTAAAGGCTAAGCATAGATTCAACAAAACACAAAAATTAACTTTTAGATAACCTTGGATTGACTGGAAGTCCAAGTTCCCAAATGACTCTACAGTGACTTCACAGCAGGTGGGTACTAAAAGAAATATTGTGGAGGTTTCAGAGTGTTGACCTCTGTGGAATACTGAAAAGAAATTAGATGCCTCACTTCCATTGAGTACCAGAACATGAATTAAGATATTTCTTTTGCTTATGTTGAGCCCAGACCTGCCTTATCCTAAAATTCTACTTTGCCATGGGCTGACATATGATCTCAATTTCTTATACAGAAGCTGGTCTACCCCATAAAAGTGTTCAAACAATCAGTAGGGTAGAGAGTAGGAATAACTCTGTCATCCCAAATGGCTAATATACCACTCACCTGCAGAAATAAGGGACTATCTTTGCTCTTCATCTTTGAGTCATACCACAGATTTGAACATATCAAATGAATTGGCTAGAAGGGAAGGCCCCAGTAAAGTTCAGGCATGCCTGTCAGATCTGCTGCCCAGGCAACAGAAGCAGAGAATCCAGAGCTTTAAATTCTAAATGCAGTTCATGTGTGGCACAGCTCAGAGCTGCAAATGGCCCTGGAACATAAGCAGGAACAGGATTAAGCAGCAGCTGAGCACAGATTTTGTGGTGAAGGGAGATGGGGAGTCCTACTGGCTAAGTGTGAAACTAGAAACAGAACTGCACAGGAGTGAATTTGCACTTGAGATAATTTGCTCTATGGAGAGCACAAACACAAGTCCCTGTACAGGCTAAAATGTGGTATACTGGTAAACAGAAAAAATACCCAATATCATAGCTAACACTGCCAGTACACCTCAGATCTGATCATTAAAATTATATATTCTTTACAGCTGGAGAAATTATAAACAAAAATCAAGGAGCAAAGGATAGCTGACCTCATCAGAAAGCAAAGTAACTTGCACTCAAATACTCAAGTTTTAGCATCTGTGACTTGCTAAGCAAAGGAAATAGCTGGAAGGCTTCAACACAATGCCTTCATACAGTATCATTTAGAATTCTTGCCTATCCCACTCTCATCAAATTCATAGTATTTATACCCATCAGGTAAAAATATCCAAGCTAATATAAGATGAAAATGAAACATATTGTTAGTTCTTATGTTGTTTGAGCAGTTTGGACATGTGTTTAATTGTGACAATTTGACTGGGAGGTAACTTGCTCAAAATTAGGTAGAAGTCAGAACTATTAAGTAGTTTCATTATCAGTACAGAGACTTTTTGTTCCCTCTTTGTTGCAATCTCTCATCTTGAATTGTCACTACCCAGCACGCATCTGCCTATCGCAACCTGCAGCAGCAGCAGCCAAGCGATAAGGCTTCATGTTTACCTTTAAGAATGCCAATTGTTCCTGCTGTCAGTGCTCAGGTTTTATCACTGGTTCAGTGGCAGTGAAATTGAGTTCTGGGAGGAGGGAGCCTGCATTATGTGAGAACAGTTAGATGCAAGGACAGCAGTATTTTTGTGATTGAGAAGTCAGCTGCAAAGCCAGCATTTACTACCCATTTGAGTCAGCCATGACTATACAAGAGAACCTGATGGCATGATGATAGCCAATCTGATTGCAGATTTTGTGTGCACAGAGAGCTATGAATACGTTCAGTGAGTCTCAGATTTTCCCTGCATCCCACACATGGTCTGCAAGGTAGAAATGGTGAAATATACATTATTTTTCAAGACACATTGCTCTCTGCAAGAAAACAAGCAGTCCAAGACTCTTCGTAGGCTCTCTAAAGGTGTGTGTGTTTGGGTTTTCTTGTTTAAGTATATTTGAAACCAGGAATGTTTATCTCTACCTTATTTGGCTTTTTTGGATGAAGTCAGCTTAGTGGGTGTTCTCACCATCGGAAGGGTAATGCACTCAGATAGGCAAAGGCGTGACTATCAAGCAACACTGGGAAATTATAGCAACTGCAGGTACAGAGGAAAAAAGATAACACGAATGAAAAAGCCCATAATTCCAGGGAAGGAAAAGGCACAGGTACATACACAGGAGAGTGATTCTCAAATGGATAATTTATTCACACTTCTTACAGATTATTTGCATAAACCAGAAATATACAGTAGGAACTATTTCCTGAAATCCAAAGTGAAGATACTGAATACTTAAAAGAAAGTCTCCCTAGTTTTTCAAATGCTTGGATTAAATTAGAGAGCAAGAATAAACAAAAATAAAATAATTTCTCCATTTCAAACGCAGTAGTCTAATAAGCTTGAAGAGGGCTCAGCCCATCAAAGATCATCCCATTTCACCTTCTACTTATTAAGCAATAAAAGAAAGTTATGTTTCAACTTTTCTTGCCCCCAGTGCCCAGGACATTTTATCTGTTCTAGCAGGATAGTAACTCTTAACTGCAAGAAGCTTATGAGATTACTATTACTACAGTTAAATAGGGAAGACAGAATCACAGAATCATTAAGGT
>NW_010565342.1:0-24831 GCF_000687285.1 Phaethon lepturus
GCGAGGTGGAGGGAATCACCTAAACCTCATGCTCAGGCAGTCAGCAAACCGAGGGGAGAACGTGGGCTGTGTCACTCCTCCCATCTCGTGCACTTATCTCTGGGTACACACAGTAGCCTGGGTGTATGAAAAGACGCAGGACATTTTTAATGAGTCGCGAACAAGAAGTTCAGCTGGTGCTGAATGTTTAAAATCAGAGGCAAAACAAACATGCTAGAGTGTCTGGGGGTCTTTTTAATGGATAAAAAAACATCTTGGTGGATAGCACAGCTTCTGGTTTATTATTACGGCTATTACAGTTTGCAGCTGCAAAATGATCTGAAATTTCAATAGCAGCATGCCTCTTCATGCTGCTACAGGAACGTATATGCTCAGTTGTATAAATCGACATGCACCTCTCATCCAACCAGGCTGGAGCTCTGGATCACACCATTTTATAATTCATCTCCCGAAAAGGGGAAGGGATACGCTTTAACACCTCAGCTAACAAGGGGGGATGTTTAGCAGTGCTACCACTGCCCGAGCCTCTGCTTTTCGAGGGAGAGCATGCAGCAGGGCTGTCCTGCTGGAATTACTTACATTTTCAATTAGTTTTCTTCAGAGAGAGGATTTTCTTCCCACTTAGTCATAACACCGGGCTGTGTTAAATAAATTCACTCTGGCTTGTTCCCTATCTGGCAAAATAATTTGTGAATCAAGGTGGGGGGAAAAAAAAATCTAGTTAGCAGCAATTGAACATACAAAGTGGGGTGACCAGTAACTCTCTGCTGCTGAGCCAACATTGATATATGTCCGATGGTGTCTTATGGGAGGTTTCTAATTGCGAGATGAGTTTTGTGTAGTAACCTACTGGGAGAAGGGGAGAACGCAATTGCTTATCAGTTTATCATTACAACCTTTTATTAAGGCTTTTTTAATTAAAATGGAGCGACAAATGTACACTCTTATCCCTATAAGCAATCTTATCTAGTGTGACTGCTGCTATATTAGTGGACTAAATCCTCTTGATTACATTGGATGTGATCTTATGAAGTATGACAGCTTTACATATTAATAATAGGAACTGTCTGAATAGGCTGTCGCATGACCCTCTTCTCTGTGGCTCTCCACCAGCACAGTTTTAATCTATTTATCTCAGTCGCTTTCCAAGATGAGCTGTCGTACTCTCAGGAAAGTGCAGTTGTCCCCATTTCACAGACGGGGAGCGGAAGCACAGAGTCCAGGAGAGACCTAGGACCCAATTCCCAACTCCAGCACTTTGCCCACAGCCCCTTTGTCCCGGGAGCTCCAGCTCGACCCCTCCCTTTCGTAGCGGTGCAGAGCAGGAGGGAATTCTTTTATTTTTGTGATCTCAAACCGAGTCTCCTGGTGGTTCCTAGCATCAAATTTCTACTTGCACGAGATGGGCGTCCGCTTTTGCGTAGTCAATTCTGCAGCGCCAGGAGTGAGGGGGCTGCTCTTCTGCGTGACTTGCCCGTCCAAAGGTGGGCCTGAAATGGGTGTGCAAGTGAGTTTGTGGGGCCAGGTACCGACATGCATACAACTGAGATGACAAAATGAGAAAGGGCACCTAAATAACAGGACTGAAGGGGTATGCTATATATCCAAATTTACCATCACTAACACGGGTTTTGTATTATGTAGCTACAGGCTCTTTATTGAAATGTTTTTGACTGCCCTTGCTCTGAGTGAGAAGAAAATGAAGCTGTGTGGCATGATGAGAGTGATGAAGGATGAAGAGGGCTCTTGTTTGCTAGCTTGTTTGCTTGCCTGCTTTCCCTAACTCAATTAGGATCCCCTTTAGGCCAAGGGAAACCAGAGCTGCTCCGCAGCCGCTCAGCTGCTATAAATCCATGCAGCTCCACAGAGGCGCGGAGATGCGAGAGCCATTCACTTCCAGCTTAGCTTTACAGCAAAAAACCCAGATAACGTCCTACTGTTTCAAGCCAGTGGCCCAAATTCTGCTCCCCGCGGCGCTGGTGCAGCATGCCGAAGTTACAGAGCTGTTCCAGATTTGCAGCGGCGTGGGATGGCGCGGCGTGCTCCTGCGGGAAACCCTTAGCACGTGTGCCTTTCATGACAAGCCAGCAGAATCCCTCCAGGGCCGCTGGGTTTTTATTGCAGACAAAAAATCAAAGCACTCTCTGTGGGTTAAAATTTAGAAAACCTGGAGATACAAATGGATGAAAAGGAGGCACGGGATGTGCGACGCAGTTTAACTACCATAGTGCCCTCAAATCATAAATGTGGCTAGAAGCGATCTCCCAAGTCCTATAGACCAACATCAAGCCTAAGAGAGTCGGAACCACTTAGGGCTTCTGTGACTGTGTCTAAATTGGAGTCTGAATGTCTCTTCCCACTCACAGCTCCACATGGCAGTATTGTTCCATTAACGCTTGACTTCAGTTTCACAGAGAGTTTGGGTGGGTTGGGTTCTGTTTTACCCTTGCAGGTAGTGGTACCTTGCTTTATGACTCCCATTCACTTCTCTTCATTGCGTTTTAGAAGGGCAGTTAATTACTATTTCTACATCAATTCCGTTTTGTTCTTTCGAACTTCACCTCCTCGACAGGAGGCACCTGCTTTAATAATGACGTTTCATTAACTACCAGCAACTAAAAGAAACAACCTTATTTCCCTAGAAATTCCCTAGCTGTTCCAGTGGTGCTCCACACATGGCTATACGACTTCTGTGCTTCCTTTCAACTGGGCTAGCTCAGAGGACCTGTAGAGTACCTGGAGGATCAGCACTCGTCTTTGTAGGCTAAAATAGATGAGCAGTGCAGTTTGCTTTCCGTGCAAGGAAGATGATGCACAAGGAAATGTCCCAGACTCTTCAGAGGAGAAAAAATAAATCTTTACAATCTTTTCCCCAGGGAAACTGGAAACACTGATGCCCAATGGTTCATCCTCCCTTGGTGGGGGGTTTCAGACGGTGCAGCTTGACCGTGACGTTTGTTACCTACTTGCACCGATGATGCATCTTACAAGTTGCTGAACTTCTGGACACCTGGGAAGCGAGCTGCTTAGATAGGGGTCCAATACATGCTTTTTGAAAGAATCAGGTTGTGGAAAAGTGGGTGTTAAATCTATGAATAAATCTTTTGCACTCAGATTTGAAAATATGTCCCTACCTGTGATAAAAAGCATCAAAATATAAAGGTCATTATAAATAATCAAGTTCAAATAAATATTTTTAATACTTGGCATAAAGTGGATTCAAAACTGAGGCTGTTTCCCTCCATGATACCTCCAGTGCGTTAACAAATAACCACCTAATCTAAAGGGCCTCGGATGCCCCAGCCAAACAGTTGACGTGAACAACGGTTATGGCCCCACGTAATACGCAAGGATCGTAAACAGTTAATCTTCACCAAAAGGGAGAGAGAAATATTGTTTGATATCATTTTTAATAAAGAGAATAAATTAGGCTTTAAATATCATAGCACATCTTTAAACGCTGGTTACAGCTCCTGCACGCAGAGCGAATTAGCAACTGAATAAGCGTGTCAGGGGTTATCTGCTGAATTATTACCTCCCGGTCCACTTTGCATTATACTGGCCGTTGTGTCCATGGTAGCTAGCAAGCTGGCCACCTGCTTACGATGGCTGTACGGATAACCAGCGCTGTCTGATGAATTAAAATGGTGTCTTTAATCTTGTCGTTAATTCCTAATTCCACTAGTAACATCAGTCACGTGAGGGAGGAGCGCATTGTTCTCCTCTTTACTTATTGATATTTTAGGTTTTGGTGATGTCCAGTCTCTCTGCAACGGCAAATTTAACTCTTCAGGTCTGCCCTGGAAGTGCAATGCTTGTGGTGGTTTATTATTCACCGTAAATCCAACGTTGGCAAACACAAAAGGAAGGGGTTAAAATGGAATTCAGTGCACACATCGCTTCCCTCTGGCTGTGCATCAGATCGAATTCTAAGAAAGATTGATGATGGGCTTTACAATTAATTGCAAGTACAATTGTTATTATTAATACACACGCATATATATCTAATAACACTACGCAAATCTTAGGAATAACGGTGCTATCAGAAGGTAAATCAGATGTAAATGCCTATTTATCAAATAATGCCCACCTTTGTTATAATGCCGCCTTCAGGAGCAAGAAATAGCCACGAGAGCAGTGGATGCAATGAGGCTGATTACATTGGGATTTTGGCAATCTGTGAGAAACAACTATTAGCAGTCCCCACAACAGCGGTTGTGGGAGGTGATGTTATTGCTCCTTGCACGAGATTGTGATTTGTTGTGCTCTGAGCTGTCCTCCTGCTTTAGAACATCTGCAGACCCAGTGAGCAACCTCTGTCAGCACTGCTAGAGACTCGCAGTGCCTTGGTTCCCCTCTTCATGGAACAGAGTACTTCATGATCTGACGTTTAGCAGCGCCTGTTGCGATAGGACAAGGGGGAACGGTTTTAAACTAAAAGAGAGGAGGTTTAGACCAGATACAGGAAGAAATTTTCACAGTGAAGGAGGTGAAACCCTGGCCCAGGTTGCCCAGAGAGGTGGTGGATGCCCCATCCCTGAGAACATCCCAGGTCTGGCTGGACGGGGCTCTGAGCAACCTGCTCCAGTTGAAGGTGTCCCTGCTCATGGCAGGGGTTGGACTAGATGGCCTTGAAAGGTCCCTTCCAAGCCAAAGATTCTATCATTCTGTGATCTCCCCTTGTAGACCAGTGGCCAAGAAGCCGTATGCGAACTAATATAGAGCTCAAACTAACGTTAAAACTATAAAGATATTTTCCCCCTTCTTTTCTAAACAGAGGGACAAGCACTGCTGCTATAAACCCAGATCCACTGGTATAAACCCAGAACGTCCCTGCGGAGGCCACTGGTAGCACGATTTGTTGCTGTGACCGCCTCTGGATTCGGGAGCATCGCCCCCGCATCGTAGCTCAAGCGTCCCGCAGCGTGGACGCAACCGTGCTGCTGCTGGGACTCAGGCTCACGCTTCTGCAGGGCATTTCCCTGCGTGGCTCCGGTGCGGCTGCTTGGCACTAGGACACACACCCCGCGCCGTGTCTGTGACCTCCTCCAAACCCAGCACCCTCCCTACCTCGTCCTCTGGGAAAAGCCCATGAGTGAGGAGTGACTCCCCCAGCACCCAAGTTGTACTGGCACCGAAGACAAATCAGTTCCTATATTTCTAAATCCTGCTGTTCACATGCCCTATTAATTATACCACCTAAAGCGTTTTTCCAGAAATGTACACATTTCTCTTCTGAAAATAATCCTACATTTTGCTCTGCATGGTTAAAAAAGGGGCAGAGTTTGAGAAGATCAGGAAAAAATAGAACCGGAATAGTTTTCTTTGTCAATAGCTTATTGATCTTCTTATTATTGAGGGGGAGTGGGGAAATCCTAAACTTTGCATTTCGATGGATTTTTTTATGATTATAAATCCATCTGTGCGCGCACATACACAGAGTCCTTTCTGTTCTGTGCAAGGCACAATTTAAGGCAGCTTTCAGAAATAAAAGGCAGAACAAACGTTATTGTTATTCCCAATATACAGATGTTTATTCTTATCTCCCCCCCCCTTCCTTTCTTTATTTCTACTACTGTCTTTTTGGTGACATCATAAGTAGGACTTGTCTCTTTATCGTCTTGCAAAGACTTTTGTTTTCTGGGACAGGAGCCTATTATGTCGTCACACGCTGGAGCAGTAATAATCTCCCCCCTCGCTTGGAAGTCTTAATAGAAGACAATGAAAGAAACCATATTGTTTTCTGCTGGCACTAAATAAAGGAAGCGAGGGAATCTGAAGAGAGGGAAAAATTACATGAGAGAGGCAGTCACTCTGGCATTTTGCTTTCTAAATTAATGTTTGGGGTAAAGAGGGAGAGGATTTCCACACTTAATAGACAAGGAAGGACATCTTAATTGCTAGGTCAGACACCAGGCTGAATGGCACATCAGGTGAAAGGACCTGATCCTGGAAGGAGCTGGGCACCTTTGGGGGAACCATCTCCGCTCCTTACCGTGCTGTATCCAGCCGCTACGGGTTGCCTTTAGCACAAGGTGACATTTTTGTAGCCTGAGTTCCTGCAGCCCCAGCTATCCAGCTGTCGAAGCACTTGAACTGCTCCAGTGCTGGCGCGTCGCCTCCAGCTGTGCTCCACCTCCTTGCAGCTGGATGAGTGGGCTTTCAGCAGTGTGGACGCTCTTCCTGTGGCTTTGCAAGTCTTTTCCTGAAGCAAGAGAGCTGGCACAGCCTTGCCCCTCACTTTTCTCTCAATAGCTGGTGTCCAAGGGAACATCTGAAAAACTCAGAAATATTTTGCCTGTACCTTTCTCATGGTCACAGACGTACACCTTCATCAGAATTTAGCTTTATTCCTACTACAGGACCTAAACCTTCTCTCCACTTTCTGGGATGCTCTCCTTTTTTACTTTCCTTGAAGTGATGAGGGAGGGCTCAAACCCCAAGGGTAGGAACGAGCCCTGGAAGATGTACCAGCTCCAAAGCACAACGTCCACCTGAAGGCTTATTACCATGCAAAGGAGATGCACGTGTATGTTATGAGCATTCAGGTCGTCTTCTAGCTTGGTCTACCTTCTCCTTTCTCCCTTTGATTAGACAGAGATGATTTCTTGAAAAAGGAAGGTGATGCTGCAGGAGGAGAGTATTCTGGATAGGCAAGACAGACAGACTAGAATTACTGAAACAAAAGCAATTCTTTTTTTTTCTCTTTTTTCTGTTCCTCATCTGTAGATTGGAAGACAAGCAGATAATCCCCTTACTTACTGTAACATTGTGCAGCAAAGAAGGCAATATAACAATATCATATGGGAATTCAGTGTTCTTTACACCATGGCTGCCTCTTTGGGAGTTACTGTGTGTTATCTCTTCTTATCTCTGATTTTCAGACATATTGAAGTGCTTGAAAGGAAAGACAATGTCTACAAAAGAAATGTACATTAAACTAATACTGTGACAAAAGAGTAAACCTTGAATACCCTTTATGAAATAAAAGCCATACGAAGAAAGTTAGCATGTATGGGGCCAAATTTTCTAGGAAAGGCTTTGCTCCAGCTGGAGAGACCTTGTTGTGAGTAGGAGACCAGCTGGGAAGGAGAGAGATCTGTTCTCTATTTCTGTTCCTGCCATCGACCTTCTCTATGACCTTACCTCCCTTCTTTGTTTTCTCTCTCTAGCTAAAAATACCAGCTCACCTAAAAAACAGCTTTTTCCTCTTGTTCTTTTGGAGCATGGCTGGGTCTTTGGCCCTCATAACTCTCTACTCCCATATAAAATGAAATAATATGAGAAATAATGAAATTCCCTGGTTTCACCAAGTTTGGGGCCTTTGCGTGGGACAGACTAGACAGCGGTTGTGTTCTCCTCAGTCATAGACTGCAAGGGTTGGAAAAGAGCAGCACAGAGTGGTGTCAGCCCCCTCACTGGCAATCCTGGTTCAAAAGGGAAACCTGCCCATGACCTGCAACTCCCAAAGCATTATTTATTTTTTTAAACCTAACGAATCACTCCTATCTATAGGTTGCATTGAAAATGTCCTCCTAGGCAGCCCTATCAACACTGGAACTCATCCCTTTAAGAAAAGTGGTCACAGAGGAGTATGTAACGTGCTATCTAAAGTAAGGTAGCACTCTGATACACGGGCAGAGTAACGTTTTCCATTAAGGTAAATATTTTCCAGTAAGTTTGCTGTGTACATTCCCGTATCAAATACTGTTTCCATGCATAGCTCTTAGAGACGGCAAGGTCTTTTAACTTCGGAAGGCAATCTCTTCTAAATTGGCCTTAGCTCTGCTAAGACTGTGAACGGTAACAGATGCAAACCTTATGACTCGGAGAGCACCTTGTGGGGGTTGGATGGAGTCACAGTGCACGTTTCTGGCTGGGAGAAGATGGTCACAGATGCTTTTCCAGAGGCAAAGCTGCATGGAACAAGGCCTCTCTCTTTATTCACAAATTACGTTCCTCCCCTTCCTCCCCTCCTCCCCAACGAGCGACATTTTTCATCCTTTTCGTGCCTCCAGCCTGAATTCTGAGCACTTTTCTCAAGGGGTTGGCTTCCACTTGCAGCACTGTGATGCCATTTCTTCAGCCTGGTTCCTACCCCAGTGCTCAGAAATCCTCCTCCCCCGGTAATGATATGGGAAAGGCACTAGTCCTTCAAATCCGGGAAAGGTAGAAATCCTTGTGACGTTTCAGTAAAGCCCTCCCTGAGCAGGCATGCTAAAGCAGGACTGTCCAGCTCTGCCATCTCAGAAGGTGAAAAGGTGTCAAATAAGCGGTAAATCCCACAGGCAGAGAAAAAGGCATGCTGAGACTGGAGAATTTGGCCACCGAGTCCAGTGACACAAAAGCATGGATGCATTTAGTAATCTGTGTGTGCTGTGTCCATCAGGCATCTCCAGAAGCGCACACGTCACAGGCTTGTCACTTCTGCAGGGAAAGCCCACTCGTTGCTTTGTACGTGCGCACACGCTGCAAGTAGCGACAGCAGAAATGACCTGAATCGCTCCTAAAACGAGGCCTTTGTAGCTGGTAGCACAAATACACAAGTCGCTCATTGACTTTTGGACGTGTTTTCTCGTAAAAGAGGTCTGCAGACCCTGTCTGAACGCTGCCCAACTTATTAACTCTCTGCAACATCCGTACAGGATTGCAGTTTCAAACTCTTGTGATCTGGGTCAGGCTTGCAGAGAAGTCCAGCTCCAAATCTGATGCGTTCATCATAATCTGATTTTTTCAGAGGAGTTCTTGGCATCTAATGCAATCCTAGTGAAGTGCCCACTGTGTAGCCAGCACCCGGCCTGCTGAGAGCTGCTGAAAAGCTGATCTGCTGATACACACCACATTTATTTGAGCACCTGGTGGTCTATGACTCTTAATTTTTGTGAAGACTCTCCGGCACTCCGTCAGTGTCCTCATCCATTTTGTCTTTTCGGTTTACTAACCATGCATCCGTGTCTCCATCCTCTTTTCATCTGTAAAACCTGCCCCTCGGGGAGACGTTCTTATAGACAAGAAGGTCTTGGGTCAAAACACCCTGAAATTGTATACGTTGGCCAGACCGAAACTGAAAAGGCATTTTGGATTCAGAAGAGATAGAAGGTGTTTTACTGGACCCTTACAGAAAGCGTCGTATTTAGCCTGACTGAGGTTTGAGATATATTTGCCTTTTCTCAAGTGGTTCAGTCGCTCAGTTCTGTCAACTACCAACTGTGTCCTTAATTCCACTGAAGTAGAAAAGATGTTGCTAAGATCAGCTTTTTGGTCTGTATCATTAAAGCTTTTTTAAAAAGCAATTAAATTGCATACTATTGTGAGAAAAGGTGTAGAGCCGAAATCACCCCGTAGTGTTGTCGTGGCAGAATGATTAATGAGCACCGTTTTCTTCCCTCTGCCTCTTTAAAGTGGTGCTGACTTTTGAAAGGGTGGGGTTTAGGTTGAGAAGAAATATTGTCTGAAGGTCTCGGCGCTGGCAGTGGCATTAGCATCTTGTTAAATTGACAATAACGTTTCAACCAGGCTCTTCTTCTGGTTTGTTTCTGGGCAGCAGAGAAGTGAGTGCGAAGTGCAAGGCTTAGGTGGTGCTACCTGTTGGGTGGTGGAGATGGGGGTCAGCGTACCTGCAAATCCCTCCGCGGCGCGTCCACGTGCTCACTGTCACCTCACACCCCTGCAGTCAGACATTGCCTGGATCACACTGATGTCACCAGAAGGTGGAAATCAGGGTAAAACCAGAATCGCTGCTTTGTAGATCTCGTGCCTCATTTCTTCTCAGTTACACAGTTTCTCAGTTAAATTTCGCTAATATGAGCAAGCTATGCGTGTTAACGAACTAAATCATAGATCAGGGAGACCATGGTCTCCCAACCCCATTTAAAACTTGCTGCCTTGACTCCTCTAGCTTTATCTTAGAAACCGCAAACTCGCTTTTCTTGCACACTCCATATTTCAGCCTCAAGTTCAGATCAGTGGCTAAACCTAGTTCTGAGCTCTAATAAACCGTCTCTGTTCTTGTAGATTTGATCCAGTGGAGACTGTGACATTTAACTTTTCCTCATGGTAACTAAGGAAACTCCCACAAGCTGATGTCCTACCAACTGCCTTTTGTGCTTGCACAGCAACAGCCTTGGCTCTGGGATAAGAACATTCCACCCTCGTCTTCAACTTCAGAGCCAGCTTGGGTGGCTTTCAGGGCAACGCATGGTTTCCAGATGCGTTTGTTCTAATCCGAACAGCTAGTAGGGACTGACATTTGATTTTAAATTAGATATTTGTGGAAAGGAAGAGCAGAAAGCGCTGTCCAGATCTAGCTCCCGAGTAGAGTTGCAACCTTCTTATATCTCAGCTCAATCTGCCTGCAAACAGTGGTGTTTTTCTACTCCTGCCTCTTTCCAGAAAGCCAATTTGTGGATAAATTATGCACCAGGAGCAGGACATAACCCTTGGCTACTGTTCCAGACATTTATCCTCTCTCAGATTGAGTGATGCTACTTGAAGACGTTACCTTTCCCCAGCTGTCTACTACCAGCCCTGCGGGTAGGAGCGATGGTTATGTGCACTCCCTAATCCACTTCGGGGCGAAATCAGCCCGGTTAGTTTAAACTGCCAGTGACCGCGGGTAGGAGATGGATGACCGCGTGGAACTGATTAGGGAGCGCTCGCACGCTCCCGGCTGTTGGCAGGAAGGAAAAAAAAAACTGGAGGCTGGTAAAATCTTCAGTCAGTTGGGCAATTTGGAAAGAAGTATCTTCCTATGCCCTTGTTCCGTGCTCTCAGCTACTTTGCAAACCTCCTTCCGCGAGGACACGGTGGTGCGCGTGTGTGGTGCATGGAGCACAAACACAGCCTTGCGATAGCCGACGTCCGTGGAGAGGTGAATGGGGCTTTCCAGGAAAACTCCCTGCAGCGAGCGCTTCTCAGAATCATTTTGCCTTCTCTCTCTTTTGATTTTGTTCTTGAAATTAGAGAGGATATCTCAAGGACGGTCTCTGAAATGAGAATGAGGAGGAATTTTTTTGTACATATGGAAGCAGCTATCAGGAGGATGATGTCAGGGTTTAAAGTGGGGTTAATGACAGGTATTTTGCCATGGATGGTCGCGGCCAAGAAAAGCTATTCATGAGAGAGCAAGGACGCACAAAATATCTAATTATTAGTGAAAGATCAAAGGAAAACAAAAAGCTTAGAGAGGAAAATCTTTGTCTGGAAATGATATATAGGCCTGTGGATGAAGGCTGGCCTCCAGAGGTAAATGTGCAGGTGGCTGATGGGGATTATTGAAACCTGGGGAAAGATATCAAAAAAGATGGAGAAAAGCACTGCCAGCTAATGGTAGAGATTTATGGATCTGTTATGAATCACATTGACCTTATGAACCACCTTTCTGTCTCCCCAGCACCTCCTTTGCCCTTCCCCTGGATGTCCTTTCATTATTAAAAATGCATGTTTCTGTCCTCAATTTCATACATGGGAACACAGTGACAATCAGTTCCATTAGTCTTTGGAGCTCCAAACACATCTGCTGCAGGTTCGAACAATGAGCGGAGGTGCCAGAGTCCCTCCTTTGTCCAGGTTACAGCCGTCAGTACAATCCTAGAAACATGGTCCTCGAGCAGCAGCTCTGCCCTCGATTTACTCGGGGTCTTGCTTAGCTCCTGGCCATGAGGAAGGTAAAAGCCCAGCCTAAAACACAGCCCAGCCTGGGGGAGCAGGCATTTATGTGGCTGCGGAGGGACGCCAGGTGCTTCCTGTCTGAAAAAGGGAGAACAGAAAATATGAGAACAAGTTCATAGTGGCAAGAAGTAGGAGGAAGGCAGGAGTAAGGAAATGCAGAGTTCTTCCCAGAGACGTAGGGAAGTAGAGCAGAAAGCTCTCCTCCAGCTGTTTTCCTTGAAGCTGGTGAAATATGGGGAATCTCCTATTTCCAGCACATGTTTTTGAATTGTCTGTTGAGTAAATTGTGGTTTTCCATCCCCATTACTCTACTGGTAGCTATCACTCATAACACAAATATACAAAATAAATTAATTAAAAAAACCCCTTGTAATGATTTTTCCCTGCTTAAGTTTTCAATTACATCAGCTATCTCATACTCATTAGAAAGACATGAGCCCATATTCATTAAATGCAAAACTAACTTTCCAACAGCAAAAAGGCTTGGGTGAAGAGGGTAATGATTTAATTTTCTTCATTTCAGAGAATTACATCTCTTATCCTGGGGCAATACGTCTGTAAATGCAGACAAAGTGCTGTTTCAGACTCAGTCTAAATTCCTAATTTGGTGGAGCGACTCGGTAGGAAAGCCTGAGTAAGGTCCAGGGCCCCATTTTGTCTTTTACACTCGACCAAAGCAAACTAAATGTTAAAATTATCGAGGATTCCAGATAATGTTTTCAAAAGCGACCGTCTTCAGAAGAGTATTTGTCTACACTCATCTATATTCACCCCTACAAATATTAACCCATGTTTGTAAAGACTCTTGTCTTCCTGAACATTCATATAGATGTCTAGTGCAACATTCAAACCTCGTGGCATTTATCTGCTGTTAAAGAAAACATTCAAGAGCTTTCAAAATTCTCAGTGTGCCCAGATATTTTTTAAATAGCACTAAAAATTCATCTCTGAGTGTGTCGATGTGGTTAGTCCCTGTCTGTTGGAAAGAACTTCAGCCACAAGTAAAACTTTTTAAATTGCAATAAGAATTTCTTGAACTTGCCTGAGTACATCAGATATTTATTTCTCTTCGGATTTTAGTGTAAACCACATCTAGATCTGTACGACTTTTTTTTTTTTTCTTTAAATCTCCCTACTAGGGGACAAGAAAAAACAGCTAATTTTCAGTCTAAAGATCTGCAAAATCACATACTAGCTTCTGCATGTACATAACTGGAATAGAAAGTTTGCAACTGGCAGAATTTTGCCCATGAGAAAGAAAGGAAAAAAAAAAAAAAAGGCACAAATCAGCTGACGTGGTTGTGCATCCCCTGAAGGCTCCTGGTCCTGGCGGTTTCATGAACACAGGCTGTGTGGTAAGACACGCTCACATTTTGCGTGCAAAGTTGCCTGTGAAACTGAATTTCATTAAAACAGAAATATCAAAATACAACATCAAATTTCAGATATGTATTTACCTTTATGGAAAGATACCATTTAACAATTAAAAATCATTAGCTGTGTACTTGTCTTTGACCTAGTATATGTGAGCAAATGTGTGCTGCTGCTTCCCCGCGTCTCATTGTGAACCATCTTAAAAGGAGCAGATGGGGAGGGTGTTTTTCAGTTCCAGTGCAGTTGCTTTGCGGTGACCGTTAGTATTGTTCATTAAGAGGCGAAAGTGGTCATCCAGTGCACCAAGGAGAAATGTCAAAAAAATCTACTCATTTTGCCTTTGATAAATCTTGCCCCAAGTCTTCAGCATGAATTTCTGTCTTCTGGGTGGCAGTAGAGCAAAGTCCCTTGGACTTGACATGGGAGATGATTTGGAAAAAGAAAAACAAAAGAAGAAAACAACCACCAAGGAAAAATCCTAGAAATACAGCTCTCTAGTAGCTCTAATGTGTTAGAAAATGAATTTGTTGATTGACTAACATTGCACTTAATTGTGTACATCACTTTTTATTGTCATGGATATTCAAGGTACAGAAAAATACCTCTGGGACCATTGTCCTCACCTGCTCACCTCATACATTATGGTCACATAGGAGGACTGAACAATAGCATTCCTAGAAAATACGTTTTTGTCAGTAACCGCTGATAAAACAGATGCAGGAAACACTGATTAAGTTTGGGCCATGCCCCAAAGTCCCAGAACTTATAACCTACACAAAGTATATGCCTCTTCCGTATTTAGTCATGAGATAAGAGTCATGGTCTCTTCTCCCAAGGAACCAGCGATAGGACGAGAGGCAATGGCCTCAAGTTGCGCCAGGGGAGGTTTAGATTGGATATTAGGAAAAATTTCTTCACTGAGAGAGTGGTCAAGCATTGGAACAGGCTACCCAGGGAGGTGGTGGAGTCACCATCACAGGAAGTGTTCAAAAAACGTGTGGATGTGGCGCTTCAGGACATGGTTTAGGGAACATGGTGGTGTTGGGTTGGTGGTTGGACTTGATAATCTCGAAAGTCCTTTCCAACCTTAGTGATTCTGTGATATTGTTGGTAACTCAAGATCAGAGGAGACAGATTTGTTGTTTACTAGGTAACACTGTTTTCTAACACCACTTGCACCCATACGCATCTTTGGCACAATTGTTGTTGCTCGATTTTATAGAAACTGTGGTGAAAGGGTTTACCAGTTTATAAAAGGCCTCTGAACCAGTACTGGCCAAGCCTACGTGCCTTGGTTAGCTGTGCTGCAGCGTGCAGTCCTCCATAACCCCTCAGAGCGAACGTCATCCCTGTTTGTGGGTCCTCACAGGTACAAATGTGACGTTTATATTTGCTTATTGCTTGCTATAGCTGGTCAAGTTACTGGGAAAACACAGAATTGCCCAAATTCTTACTGGTTTAAAATATTTTTTCATGTACTTCTTCAAAAATGTGCATGACTTTTATGAGGTATATCAGAATGTTTGCTGATTTTTTATGAATTGTATCAAATAATGAGTTGAAATGAAGAGTTTTAATGGAAATATCAGGATTGTTTCAGCAAGAAAAATGCAGGTGATGCCAAAAATCTATGCTGAAGAGACATTTATGTTCAAACAAAAAAATCTTTCCTCAGATCAGATTCTTCTCACCTGACTTCCCCTATAGCTCTCCAATTTTTTTTTTCATTCCCTGTCCAAATTAATGAAACAGCTGCATTTTTATCAACTGCCCTCTCCACCCCAGAGACGGTTGCGTTTCAGCGGAAGGAGAAGCAATTTTTATATGCGGTGCCATTTACAGAGCCTTGCCGTAGCGTGTGATGTGGGGCCACCACCCAAATGCAAGCTCAGGACAGCAGCACAAGCTGTATTTTGACAAATCTCTATATTGCAGTAACTTGCCAAGCAACATCTAAGTGCAGATATTGCTTTCAAGCTACGCTTTTCTCTCTTGAAGTTTTCCACTCTGTTTAATAAAGGAGCAGCGCTGGGTTTCTCATTTCTCTTTTGCTGGTGGTGGTTACAGGGCTCTGCAGGCAGAGCGATCGAGAGAGCAAGATGTTCTGAGCCGCAGCTCAAGAGAGATGTGAGTTTTCTTCTAAAATCTGGGTCCGCGTTAATGCATAAAGATCAGCTCTAGTTCCAGAATAGCTACACGGGGCTTTGGGGAAGTTGGCAAGCTCCGGCTGTGAAGTCAGCCGCCCAGCGGGCACCGAGTTAGAGGGGTACGTGGAGCATTTGATCATTTGGCCTTTTCATACGTAGCCACAAAGATAAAATACCCTCATGCCGTGCTCAGCCTCTCACAGGGCAAACCAAGCCGGGCAGCCAGGGCAGGATTTGCTTCGGTTCGCAGAAACCTTTGCAAACAAGAGAATTAAAACCTTGTCCACAGCCCAAGTGTGTGGCCAGGCTTCACCCATTCAACGCTGGTCAACCTGCAACGTGCAGCTTAAGCGAGGCGGTGTCTGAGCAGAGGTGACTTCTTCAAGGCAGAGCAGGACACCCCTCAAGGAGCACCACTTTGATAGGATTTCCTGAATTAACGTTTTGAGGTCGTTTTCAGGCGGGACTGTGTTCAAATTGAGAGGTCAGATCCTGCGTTTCAGCAAAATGCCCAGGGGTTGTTCTCGGGGGGGAGATTTGCTCAGTGGAGGCTGTTGTCCCACGTGGGGATGAGGATGAAGGATGTCCTGAGGGGCAGAGAAATAGCTCGAGAGACCTCAGGGCTCAAATCCCTGCTCTGTCATAGCCTCCCCAATGGCCTCAGCTCCCACATGGAGATCCAGATCGCAGCTCTCCCTTGGTGTGCTGGAAAACACCTCCCTGAAAGGCTTTGTTAGAAGAACCAAACCTGGATTTTGGGGCTGTCTGCTCTTCCCAGCAAAATGAAAATAGTGCGAGTTGCAGAGTAGAGTCCACCTAAAAGGCTGACGAAGAGCCGGTGGGAGTTGAGGGAAGTGAGTTTTCTGCAAATTGTGCAATGAGTGGGTCACCTCCGTCCTCCCGGAGAGAAGAGACCGGTGCGGGTCTAGACGAAGGCGGTAACCGCAGCCCAAACCGCCCGCTCCCAGCTCGCGCCAGCGCGGGACCGAGCTCATCCCTCCTTTCTAAGGAGAACGATAGCCGCCGCCTTCCTTTCCTGAGCACGAGCCGTTCTCCCAAACCAGTTTACAACCCTCCTCCTTTCACTCATGTGGTTTAGATGGCACCGAGCGTGGAAGTTTTGCTGCTCCCTTGAGCATCTCCTGATTTCTGCGGGAGAGGACAAGGGCTCGGAGGGAGGAGGGAGGGGTGCAGGGAGGACCGCCAGCCACGGCTCGGAGCTCATTTCCAGCCTTTTGCTGGCAGTACCCCGTGACTTCCACATCACGGCAATCTTGACATAACCTTGGAGGAGAGTCAAGCGAGAAATCCCAAGGCAGCCCGCGAACGCCGGGGGAGAAGGAAGGGGCGGAGGGGAGGACGGGGACGCAGCTCCGCGCTCCGCCTCTCTGCGTTGGAGGTGTTTGTCCTGGCTTTGGGAAACGAAACAGTGCTGGGACGGGAGGGAAGCAGCAGTTCTAACTTTCATAAAAGTTGTTTCATATGATTCAGGGTGGTCGGTTACCATGTTTTGTAACCTAAAGCATGAAATGAATTTTGGCATGTAGGGCTGTGACTAGAGGATGGGCTATTTCTCCGTGTTAGAAATGTGTCCTTACGTCCGCAGTTAACATTCTTTTCTCTGAACAACTGCGTGCTCGTTGTAAATCTCTGCAGAAGTTGTGCAAGTCGGGAAAGAGCAGTAGAGAGTCCGTTTTTTTGCTGCATTTTGGAATTAAGATCAAATTTCAGTCGTGCTTATTTCGGATTACTACTGTGCAACAGAGCAGGGGGGAGGCAGGATTTCCAGGGAGGTCTTGCAGGACCAGAGCAAAGCAGTGTCCGAATGACTGCCAAAGTCTGGGCTATGCAATCCCAGTTTCCTTCACTCCTGAGCTACCTTCTAAATAACACCCGAGATATTTAAGACTCTCAATTGTGAGTCCTGGATCTTGCAATTGGTAACAAACAGGAAAGCTGCCATCCAACTCCGGAAACCCAAAGGGTATCCCCAGATGTCAGCTGGACCCCACAGTGCCGCATTTGCCAGCAGCCACAGGGTATCCCAAATTAATACTATAACGTGAGCACAGGAGCTGCGTGAACACGTTGCATTGTCACATCGGGCTGGTTTTGCAGAAACATCTTTCTTTCACTCAGTTTCAACACTCTATGTGATTTTAAGTACAATGATTTTTCTGTCAAAAATAAACTTCGCTCTCGAAATAATTAGCACATCTTCAGTTGGAAAGAAGCCTCATCTTGAGTGAAAGAATGGAGTTATGTGGGTTATTTTTAAATATAGCACAACAATATATGCTAAAGAAAAAAAATTGCTTGAATTATTTACATTATTTACGCTCTTCTCCTGAGCAGCATCTTCAAAAACATGTTTTTAAAAAATGGCATTATTAATTGAAGGGGTTTTTTTAAGAGTATTTTTTGAAGTTTTTGGAGAGCATTTTCATACAGAAAATGACCTCAAAACGTATCACATAATTATTTGTCATTTTACTGGGTTTTACATCGTGTGTAGAGTTTGGACCAGCGTAAGCACCTTCCCGGGGTGGGCAAACATTTCCTCACGAGAGCGGATCCAGGGCAGTCAGACTTCAATAATGTGGGGAATCAACCATCTGGCCCCAAGCAAATCGACTTACAGCCCGATCCCTCAGCCCTGCGTGGCTGTCGTTTTACTCCCGTGAGTAGCCCAAACGCACCTACTCGTCTGCATAGGAAGATGCCCCGCGTGTGAGGAGGTCACGGTGGAAAACATGGTTCTTGGAGATGAAAACTGGGCGAGGGACAGTGCTAAACCCGGCGGTGTTGTACCTGCGCTTGTGGCTTGTACCCGTCAGCAGGGTCTGGAGGTTTCAGCACGAGGTTTGCTGGTGAAAACAATCGTTTCAAAAACTCAAAGCTCGTTCCCCGGGTTTATAAAGTGAAACTCCCCTGCGTACCCCCAGGACGGACGCGGGGCTTGGGGGGACGCCTCCGTCCGCGCCCCTCGGCTTCGCAGCAAAGGGCGAGCAAGACCCGAGCCCCACGCCGAAGCCTGACCCTTTGTTTCGGCGGTGTCTCTGTTGGTGACAGATGGTGATGCTGTCCTGGTGAATTTGTTACCTTCTCGATGACATGCAATATGTCTGCATCCTGACAGTGAGAGGAGAGACTCCAGCTGTCCCTCCGGTAATTGACAGCAAGGAGCTGTTTTCACTTTTGACAGAGCTAAGAAGCATTAGCATCATATTGGCTGCAAGGAGGGGTTTTATTATTATGTTTATCGTCCGCGAAAAGTCATTGTGATGTGGGACTGGGCGAGGGGTTTTTTTACAACTTTGCTCCTGCCGCCGCCCCGTCCTCCCGTTGCAAACCGTCCCGTGCTCCCGCGGAACAGAAAGGGGCTCCAGCCGCCTCGTGCCCACACGAGCCCCGCTCCTCTCACGCCGGTTGAAAGGACAAAATCCCACCTCCTTTCTTCAAAAGCAGAGGGGAGGCAGGAGAGGAAGGATTATTTTAGGATAATGCAAGTGCAGAAACTAGGTCGCTGAGACTGGTCGGGAAGAGGTCCCGTATCGTTTCTTGCACGCCCGGTGCCTGCCAAAGTCGCTACTCGTTGTCTGAGTTCAGGTCGGGTCCTCTGCTCTTTGGAAAAAGAGAAGGAAAATAATCTTGCTTTCCGGCAGGTTTTAGGCTCTGCTGGCTGGCAGTCCGGATGATTTATGTCCGGCTTGCTTCTCTTCCGCTCTCCCTATCTTGCACATGTACCCCTCGCTAGCAATAAAGGGCACCTCTCCCATACCCTCATGGACTCCGCAGCCGTCTTCACTCTATAATAAGTCCTTAATAAGATTGGGAGAGTCAAATCAACTCCAAGCACATAAGTCACAAAGACATCTATAAAACAAAGATTCCTCCCTAAATTAGATTCGAGCTGACCTAAAACAAAGGTTGGGTCTCATTGCAGCTCTAGCAATAACAGAGCTACCAAGACAAGAAGTCGCTTCCGAAAAAGCTGAATATTTCCCGTTGGTCCTACCCAGTTGTAGTGCCCTGCATGAAAACCACGCACTGTCACACTGCTGAAATGATATCAGACGCATCAAGTCATTGCCATGAAATTTATTCAGGGTATTCACACGATCATACCTATCGTCTTCTCGGCGTCTTCCAAACAGAGAAGTAAGGGTCACTCATGGTTTTGGGCCACTCTTACATCTTCTGTGTTTGTCTAGCACCTATAGCCATGGGACCCTGGTCCTTTACCGGAGGGTGCTGATATCAGAGACCGGTATTTCATGCTGGATTAATGAAAATCTACGCATGAGGAAGCAAATACAGCCCAGCAAAGCGATCTGAAAAGGAAGGTTTCGCCTGGCACAGTAACTAGCCCAGTGCTGCTTCTGTATTTTCCGGTCCATGGAGCGGGGTGTCAGCATAGCCAGTGCATTTATACAGGCACCTGTAGCAAGGAAGGCAGGAGTAACGAATGCTACGTGCTGCATGAACAGATTTACCTCTGCAGGAAGATCCCAAATTTCAGCTATTTCTGGCCACAGACTGTTTGTTCAATTCTTATTTCAAACTATTTCAAGACTAGAAATGATATTTGAATATTATAATCACACTATTTACACTGCGCATATGACTTTGGAAATTCCCAGGGAATTTTTAAAATCTCCAAAGTGACTTCTGTGGATTTCTGAAGAAAAAATAGTACGAACAAACAAAATAGATGGGTTCTGCCAGGTTTACAAAAAGTCCTTCAAAGTTTGTTGAATTGTAATTCTGAATCTTTCTTTAAAGAAACATGTCTTCAACTCTCATGTCCACAACGAGGCCCTCTGTGAAAACAAATCTGCAAAGTAAAAAAATTGTCAACTCTGATTTATTATTAATCCAGGCATTTTAACAATGGTTGCTACGATACTTTGTGAGTTTCTTCAAACAAGGATTGATTTTTAAGTCTTATTGAATACCTTTGTCAAAAGGTCCTCCTCCCAGCTAGCTTTAAATATGCAAGGATAGCACTCCACTGTGAGGCTGTCTGTGCTGACTAAATTCTGAAGTTATCGATCTGAAAGCATGGCACTGACCTCAGAAATTAGCTGGCTTGGGAGCAGCATCAAACTCCTAAACTCGGGTCGGTGTAGACGTGAGCGCGTGACAAAAACCCAAGCCAAGTTAGTGCTACGCAGAAAGCCCGATTGCTGGTCCTGATTCGGGGCCAAAAGCTTGACTCATACCTTGGACCAGAGTTTGGAGGAGGGTAAATTTTACTTTCCAGCCTTTTCATTCAGTAATTCCTGAGATCCAGAACTTGATGCAAAAGGAGTGCACGTATCCGTATCTGTGCAGGCACGGGGGAACGACTGCTGCTGTGCGTTGGGGCTTAGGGGCCGGGACCAGGATCCGCCCGGGATGCAGAGCCCCTGGAAAGCCCGCTGCCTTGTTTAAGAGAGAAGTAGATGGATGCCATGGAAGCCCCGTGTTTTCTGGCACGTGCCTTTATGAGTTGGTATTCAGTTATTCCTATTCCTTTCAATACCGTGATGCGTACTGCGCCTTCCTGGCTCCAGTCGTGAAAGAGAGCGCGGGAGAGGGCACAGGACGGAGAGCAAAGGGGAATCCGCTGCGTAACCAGTATTTGTCAGAAACTGGAGTAATTGCTGCTCTTTGGCGTGATTTATTGAGGTAACAAAGGTTAATAACAATGCCACTCAGTCAGTTTATTCTATTCATTTTCATGTCATTACAACGTATCGGGCACGGCGCACGCTGCAGCTGGGGTAAGGACCGCGTCTCCCGCGGAGATGCTCCTTTCTTCCTCCCGTCCACCGAAGCCCCTTGCCGGGATGCGCTGGGGGCTTGGGGCCGAGCTGGAGCACGTCCGCACAGGCTGCTCATCGCAGGTGTCGAAGGACTGTCTCACTCTTCGCCTCTCAGAGGCCTGAAATTTTAGACGAATTATGGAAGGAGCTAGCGCGAGTAGAAGTTAGCGTGGGGCCAACGTATCGGAGCGATGCTTTGCTGGAAGTACGTAGGAGTGAGGGCAAGGGTGGGCAGCGAGGAGGTGGAAAGCAGCCTGCAACAGCAGATATCCCCACGGGATGCCCGAGGGATGGAGGGGCTTCTGTGGGAAGAGGTGGATAATGCAAAGGAGCCGTCTGTCATGCAAATGTGGTCGCGTGAAGAGTATTCCTGGGTGAGCTCCCGGTCGGCTCTGGGGGAGAGGGGAAGGCTTTATAGTGGGATGCTGCTGCTCCGGCCCCTGGGCTCTGCTGGGGAAGCCTCCTGCAAGGGGAGCAGAGGGAGGGGCAGGGAGGGGAGCAGAGCAGGTTGGGATTACTTGGTTGTTTTGTTTAGGATTCGGCAAAAGCCAAAAACCACAAGTGGGAAGTCTGAAAGTGAGGGACACTGGCACTTCGAAATAGAGACATTCTTTGCCCGTTGATGAGGCTGACACGACCCAAACCCTCACCCCGGCTGCCCCCCACCCCTGTGAATTGGTATTTATGGTGTAGGGATTTAAAACACACTCCGAGCTGAGCCTTCATTTATCAGCAGCTTTCGCTGAAACCTTCTTGTTCCTACCACGTTCTTTTATTGCAAAGAGCTATTTTAGGTGATCACAGCGTCTTCTCGGGGCTTTGCAGAAAGAAGTCGTCACGGCTTGGAAACTTGATGGCAGCATGATTCCCTGCTTTTGGGAGTCGGGGGTTGCTGCTGAGTTGTGCGCAAAGTACCGCGGGAGATGCAAAGGGCCTGAGTTTCCAGAGTTGCGCAACAACCACAGCTCCCAGCAAACTGGAGCATTTCCACTAATCAAGTCAGTGCTGTAAGAAATCCGTCAGACCCTTTTTCTCCCAGCGCCGAGTTCCAGCGTCCACACGCGGTTCGGCCGCACACACAACCATATAGACGCCCTGCTGTGGGCTTAGCCCAGACCATCCTCCAGTTAACCTGCACCCAAACGTTTGCAGTCTTTAAATCTCCGCAGCTCAACTGCAGACGAAACGGGTGCATGGGCTGCTCTTTGTGTGAGAGAGGGTTAAAGAAAACCCAACATCTTGCTACTGCTCATCCCTCCCTTCCACCCACTCCGACGCTGGCAATCTCACTCTGTTCTTTCATCCAAGTGGGCATCAGCACCAGCCCCATATTCGTAAGTGTCAAGAGGTGTTGATGCACACTGCATACGGCAGTCGGCTGCTTTTGCCCACCCCGGAGACTAAATGCCTCGCACCTCCACTCGGCTGCTGGGGCTTGGCTGGCTTTCAGATTTTAATTTTTAGAAGGACTTTGAAATTTTTCCAGCTCGCTCTCTGCTGTTTTTCACCGCTTGCTCAGTGAGGTACCTGGGCTGCTTTGTTCTCGGAAATGCATTGATAAATTAGCAGTCACAAGCTATGGCAAATGTTGCTTTTCTACACTGTTTTGACTGACCTCAGCTACTGTTGTAAGGCATGAGATGGACAGCGAAGGACAGCGGTGCCTCAAAGTGCTACAGAAGTGTCCATCTAATTGCTCCTGCTACAGTTTAGGGGAGAGGATGTGGGTAGAGTGAGATGGAAAATAGCAAAGAGAAAGACAAAACACTTCACCCACAGTGGTCAAAGTCCTAACGCTCATGGCGGACCATCCAACTCCTCTGTCAGCTCAGCCCCCAGCTGTTCAAGAGAGGTGGTCTTGCTCAGAAGTCTGTCTGCTGCAGGTTTCCAAAAGGATCCCATCACAGTGTCCGGTATTGAAAGAATTTTTGGTGTGGGCGAAAGTTTCTTCAGACATTTTTGGAACACTTTGAAAGTCCTTGAGTATTTTCTTGATGTTTTCTAACACTTTGGGGACAGGCCATCAGGGTGCATATTTGTTGATACCTCACAGACATGACAGCAGCCCATGGAGGAATGCTGGATCTAGTCAGCCCTGCCCAGCTTGGGACTGCGAGCAGAGCGGTAAGAGCTGTATGCAGACCCAAAACTCAGCCAGGAGTAGTTTGGCATATAGCCCAGTAAAGAGCGCTGTGTTTTTACCGGTATCTAAGCTATCTCATTTCAATCTTGGTCTGTAAGTCTTTGCTTCTTTTGGGGTACTGGCAACACCTTGTGACTAGATCCAAAGTTGCCTGGAGACTCAAATTTTTCGCTCTTCTGATTAAAAAAGAAGTCTCTCTGTAGTTTCCAAATATATTGGGTTGTGAAAGGCTGGGACACAGTCCAGGGTTTGCAGCACCAACCCGTGAGGCTCTAGCACCTCAGATCTCTAGGCAGGAAGGCAGAAATCTGCTCACAAGCCTCTTGCTCACCCATCAGCTCAAAGCAGAACCGTGAGCCCTCTTGCAGGGTCCCAACCTGACACTGTCAGGCCTATAGTGACTTTCTGTAATGCCACTAAACCAGCCTGTGACACGCTGGATGGGATTCAGTTGCCTGAACATAGGTGTCTCTTGCTGCTGGAGGTGCCCTGAGGCGTCACCAACTGCAGTCATGATGGGTGGAGGTTACTCATGGCTCTTGTGTCGTGTCTGTCAGTCCCTTGAGGATGACTTGGTTATGCTACAGAGTCTAAAATAGTCCTAAACCTCCATGTTTGGAAGGCTGCATGCAACTGAAGGAGCACGGGGGGGCTGTGGGGGCATCAGGAATGGGGCTTGAGGGGAGGAAGGTCCTTGGGGCCAGTGCACGCTGCTTGCTTTGCTTCGGTGTGGCTGTGTTGGTCACCTCCGTCGTCGTCCTCACATCTGAGGCTTCTGCCTTTCAATCCTGAGGCTCTCCCGCTGTCACACCGGCCATTTGGGCCCCACGGCTGCATCTCCTGTTAATCCCTCAGCGTTTAAAACCCTCTCGTCCTTCCCTCCTTTTACAAAGCTTTTATCTGTGGTGCTGTAGCAGCATCTTCGCACCACTCCCGCTCTGCGCCCCTCTCCCCCCATCAGCCCTCGGATGCCACCCCCTGTTTTGCTGCAGTCCAAGGCAGAGTGACGCCTTTTCACGGGACACGTGGCCAGGTCTGGGCTCAGCGCCGGAACGGGGAGCTGGGGCTCTTCTGGGTTTCTGGAGGAGAGTTGCTCCTCGCACACCCCGTCCCTCACTTCAGGTGCTACCCGGCACCTCTGGTCACCGCCTTCGGTTGAGAAGCCGAGGGCCTGAGCAGGTATAAAGGAGCATAAACAGGGTGGTTTTGGTCCTTTCCAACATTGCTTTTGAATCTTTGTGTGTTCTTTTCCCCTCTGCACGGCTGTGAAGCTTTTTCCTTCAGATACCCCTGACTTCTCCAGAGAAAGGAAAAATCCGTTTTTTTTAACCTCACGGCGACTCTCAGCCTCTAAAGCACATCCGCGGACATACGTTCGCCTTTCCTTTAGTAGGGAAGTAAATAATTTCTCTCTCCCCCTCCAGGTCCCGTAGCTCTGGCATTTGAACAAGACCTCGGGCTGGAGCAGGATGACCCACGCTCAGCTCACGAACCGCTGGGTTCCTCCCGGCCCCCCCCACCTTGTAACATCAAGGTCTTTCTTCTTCGTAGCAAGGTTAGGCTCTGTATGTCTTAACCGTATGCCCCGTGTGAGGAATTCATTAGCATTCATTACGCATTCATAAGAAACAAATGGGCAGAGGCGCGGGAGGTATTGCAATTCGCCTCAGCTGCTCCTTCACACCCG
>NW_010565343.1:0-6159 GCF_000687285.1 Phaethon lepturus
TGGGCCATACCTGCCAGGAACGTGGGCCCGGCCTTGGAGACTTAAACCTGCCTCTGTGTGGGAGGGCGTGAGAGCAAAGGCGCGTGCACCGGTGAAGCAGTGCCCGCAGTATCCCACTGGGGATAGTTTCCCACTGGACCGGTATTTGATCGCGCTGCAGTCGCGGTGGCCTTGCGCTTTTGAGAGCGAGGATCCAACCAAAAAGGTTGAACCGAGACGCCGGAGTTAACTGGATGTCAATCTTCTTCGCTGCAGGAGGCCTCACCCGCGTTCGCTGTACATCGGCGTCCTCCGCTCAGGTTTCTGACATCCATGGTCGCTGGAGGTGCCTCAAAACGTCAGTGCTGGCCGAGGAGGCCAGTAGAGCTGCAGCATGGGCTTGTGTCTGGATGAGAGACAAACCGGGGACTGGCCAGGCCTCCCCGTGCCCGGCGGCACGGCTGGCTCCGCTCCTGCTGTCAGCAGGGCTCTTCCCGTTCCTTTTCTAACGAAGGAGCTAATCACCACCTTTGTAAAGAGCTGCAGGGCCCGTGGACGACAGCGGTGGGTAACGCTGAGGCAGTGCCCCGTTGCTTCGCAGTACCCTGTCGAAGAGAGTCTTTGTTGCCCGGGTAGAGTCAGCGCCATAGCCGAGTTGTCAGCTGGGAAGGAATCTGCTATTTAAAAATACACCCTTACCAGATATGTTTGCTTGTGTTCACGCTGAAAGGTCTTCTTGTGGCTGAGGTGCTTCCTCCATGAGCCGTGTGCCGGAGAGGCTGCAGGGGATCCGGTGGATCCCCTCGCTGCGGCCTGGGAAGCAGGGCCGGCTGGCGTTGCCGCCGCCGCCGGAGCGAGGAGAGCCGCTCGCTCCCGAGCGCTCTCTTTAAAATTAAATAGCTTGGATAATGTATGAAAATACCCCTGGTAAACAGAAGATGGAACGTCTCTTCATTGAATTCCCCGCCCGGTCCACGCAGTAGAAGAGCAATTACTCAGTTTTGGTTTTGTTTCACATCTTTGTCAATTTTTGTATGTGCTAAGCTGAATAAGGACTGCTTACTTTGTTATGTTTCCCGCACTTTCAGAAACTTTAGATGTTGTGCAAGAGCAATTTAGGGAAATGTTGTACGAGATTTGTCCAGACCTGTAAGGTCAGTGAATAGTTTACCAAAGGGGAAAAAAAAATAGTGTTTTTTATTAGGACATTCAAAAGCAATTTTTAGTATTTGAATAATTCAGTGCGGATGTAATGTCCTTGCTCTTTACTAAAATAGCCTAATTGGTTATTATTATAACCAATATATATATTATAACCGGTATGTATATTATACCAATTATTATTATAACCCAAACACCTGAAAATTGACCTTAATGTTAAAATACTTGATTTCTTATAAATGTATGTAATATTAGGATTAACTAAACGGCTATTCTTGCACTGTCTCTTGGACATAAGACAGATACTTAGACACTGAATTTTTCGTTACGACCTATGAACGCATCTTCCACTCGCAGCGCTCCCAAGGATTAGCGTGTCTTGGGAAGAAAGCTTTACGTCAGCTGGCCTCAGGCGGGAGCGCGTTGGTGCTGCGGGGAGCTGCAGGCCCTGCTGGCAGCGCTCGCTCAGGAGCTGGAGGCGGCCTGCGTGCTCTGCTATATTTAGAACGTAAACAGGCCAAGCAGATACTTTCTGAGGGGACCCCGTGAGATGGCAGTACCCTTCGGCTCTGCCCCGCAGACTTTGGCCTGCGTCCCAGGTGTCCTCCGCGGCCGCTGTGCAGGGGCGGCGTGCGCGGAGCTCGCGGCCAGCCGCAAGCCAGTACCGGCCTGCTGGTCGGAGGGAAGAATAGATTTCAGAAGTGGAACTTTCAGCTGGAGTGAAATAATACTTTTTTTGTTTTTCTTCTCCTCCCTGTGAAATGAACAAAATGAGCAAATGAACAAAAACTATATATGTAGGCGCAGAGCAAAAAACCAAGAGGGGCATCTACTGCCGAGAGTCTCTGCGCCGCGCCGCGTTGCCAGCGCAGGCGCCGCCGTCGGCGTTCGCAGGGCTGCGTGTGGCACTGCAGCGCTGGTCTCTGGGCACGTGTCATCTGTTGGGAAACGTGTCCTGCCTGTGCGCCGTACGGGCTCGTTCCTCGTTCTGAGCTGGTACCAGACAGCGGTTGTTGCGTGTTCGAAACGCGGGGGAGAAAAGGGAAGCCACATTCATGTCGGTGACCTCGGCGAGGTGGTGCAAGGAAGAGGTCAGGGCCATGTCAATCAGCAAGATTTTATCATCCCTCTGCTGAATACCCTGCTTCATAATTAGTCCTGGTGAAATCTGCCAGGCTGTCCTTAGGGAAGTGCATTAATCAAGATAAATGCGTGTGGGATAATCTAGCCCTTAGATATTAGGAGGATAATTTTAAAACAAGAATGATTATGTAGTGTATTCAAATCGTGTGCTTGAGTGGCTGAGTCAGCTCCAGCTCTGGCTCTGCGTTGTTCAAACGCCGTAGGATTTTTTTCCTAAATTTGGATGCTTGAAAGCCTGTTAAACTGTCTACGGCAAAAATAAGCTCTTGAGTTCCTAAATCAGGAAACCGGTTTGCAACAGAAATTAGATTTTTAGCATAGTTTTAAAACATTCTTCTTCATTTTTTGCTTGGAAAAATACGCCTAAGTAGGATTCATTTTTGAAATTACATTAACTTCATCAGATGTTCCGATAGATGAGTCATCTGACGTTTCCTGAAAGCCGAGATAAAGATGTCTTAACAATGGGGAGATGGATGTCAAATGCAAATCTTGAAGGGAGGCTGCAGATGCGCGGAGGCCCCCCGCCAGCCTGCCTGCAGCCTGTCTGGGCGCGCCACATCCTTTGGCTGCCGCGCGGTCTTTCCTAGCCATATATTTTTGAAAGTATAAAAACAATGAGGAAGAAAGTGGGGAAAGGGTGACGAGGGCTCGGGCTGTTCTGTCGTGCTGCCCGGTTGTGGTCAGCGCTGCTCTTAGTCGCCGCTCCACCGCCGTCAGCAGGCTTCCTATGGCCTGCGAACAGTTGTGGTCCAAAACATGCCGGTTCGAACTAACCTGAACTTCACAGGGTTTTGGTGCGCTCCATCAGCAGTGCCAGGTTTGGGCTGGATCACAGTTTATCCCCTTGGATAATGTTCACCACGGGCACTGCAACTTTCAAGTGAATTTTTGCTCTACGTTATGCTGCTGCTAAGGCAGCTGCTTCATGCTTGAGTTCGATGTCCTGATGAAGCGTAAAAGCTTTTTCCTACTCTTCCTTCAACAGCTGAAAAGTCTTGAACATCCATTTTTCTCTGCTTTTTTGAAATTCTAAGAAAGGAAGTTCAAGTCTTTTTACAGATGATGGCTGAGGTGCCTTGTGTCTAAGATCTACCAATACATAGCGTGTTAGTATTTTATTTTCTGTTGTTGAAGTACTTATTTTTTAAAAATGAAACTTCTGAACTCTCTAATAGTGACATGCCGCATTTTACTGAGAAGCATTATTTTTTTTCTTTTTTTTTTTTTTTTAACTTGGTGAGCACCTTATTTCTACCACCTCAGAGGCGGAATTGTTAGTTGTTCAAATCTCTCTCCTTCGTCACTGCTTCAAAAAATAACAGGTTTTGACTTGTCATTCCCCATTGTGTTGTACTTAGTAAGGGTGTAGAGTAAGGACCTTATTTATTTTAATGCAAAGAAAAGAAAATCTTGGTAAGGATATTTCACTAATAACGTGAGAATGGCAGATCATTGCCTCTGTCTCTCCTTTAATTAGGGCAGAAGAAGAAATGCAGAAGTGTCATTATAGAACGCTGCAGAAGGTGACTCTTCAATAATTTTAATGCTGGGGTGCACGGCATCACTTGCGTGCGAGGCAGTAGCAGCATTCAGGGCACAGAGGTGAGGTTCAGCTCAGGGGCTGGGTGGCAGATGGACACATGTCTGATTCCAAGGAAACTTGTAAAGCAGTAACCCTTGGAAAAAAATGAAAATATAAACAGTTCAAATTCCTAAGATCTGATTTGCCATTTTTCTCCTCTTCAGCCTGTGCATCTGCCAGTAGGACGAGCTCCAGAAGAGGAAGCAAAGGGAAAGTGGCAAATACGTTGGGAAAAATGGTGCAATTACTAGGCTGAGTGGCAAACAGTCCATTAAAAAACCAAGCAACCAAAACCATGCATGTTCCTCTGTGGGAATATAAATGGCATTTTGAAATCTTATCAGATATCCAGACAAAGAGTTATGGCTCACTGTGGTGTTCAGAGTTCATATTACAGTTTCAGCTCTATATCTGCAGGAAGAAATTTTTAAAAATTGAAACATTGCATTGCAGCACTGTTGATTTTTTAGAGGTACATGATAGAAAACAGGGTGGGTTTCTGTTACTTACAGTCAGGAGCTGTGCTGTGTACAGCCAAAATCAGTAAAATTCTGAACTAATTTGCAGGGAAAATTTAAAAAGGCATAAAAGAAGAAAACCTCATGTCAAGAATATTCAGTCATTTGTCCCAAGTCTTCAAACGAGTGGTCAGAAGCAGCCAGTGAGGCCGCTCCCCTCCCGGGATGACCCCAAGTCTCTGTTGCTCTGTTTTTCTGACTACAGATGCATTGTTTCCAGGGTTGTCTCTCAAATTTGTTGGAAGCAACAAATTTGTTGGAAGCAACAAATTACATTTGAGACTGAATGATTGCATCTGTTTTTTGACTTCGGAGGAGCATTAAAGTTTCTTCGTTGGGACTGCACAGCCTTGTTAGCCCACGGGATACCATTTAGGAAATACTGCCCGGGGTGCTTCTTGGAAGTCTGTGCTTCACGTCAGGAATAGCTCCCGTGTCGGAGCCGGCTCTGATTTCTTCTAGAGAAGAAGTCTCAAAGCCAAGGCAAGTCTGCCGCCCTCCTACCAATTTGGTCAGATTGTGAAAACCCTGTTCAGAGAAAAACCAGCATTGTTTTGGGTATGATTAGTAATGGAGGCCTCATTAATCCTCTCCCTGTTTCCTTGTGCTTCCTTCTGCGCCGTGGCGTTTTTCCCCACAGACTGGTGACAGATGTGTGGGGCCAGGCTCAGTGGGGAGCCGGGCGCCTGCTCTCCCCGTTTTGCAGCAGTGGTTCTCGCCCTGGGAACCGTCCCTGCACCGTCCCCGCGCCGTCCTGCCGCTGGTCGGGGTCCGGACCGGGGCGCGAGGGCAGCTGTGCCCCAGCTCGAGCACAGGCTTGGGGTAGAGAAGGCTTCGGTGAAGAGCAATTACAGTGTATTCCCGTGAGTCCTGTCTTTCCTCCCTTTCGTGCCCCTCTCAAAGGGAACAAAGGAGTCCGGTGCTGCCTGGAGCACTTTCAAGGGGGGAGCGCTGCCTGCGGCGTCGGGGCAGCCCTCCCGTTCTGAGGACCAGGATCCCAGACAACGCGCAATTTCAGTGGCACTAACTGCTTGATTTTGTCCACCGATTGCCTCGCTGTGTGCTTCCTCCCACCAGGCTTGTGTTACAGTACTTGGGGGAAATGAGAGGGAGGTCTTGCTAGTCTTGAAAGGCTCCAAAGCCCCCCCACCGAGTCCCTGCCTTGCCGGCTGTGCTAACTGGCGTGCTTGCTGGCAGCCGTGATCGCGAGGGACTGGCCTGGCGCAGGGGGACCCGCCCGCAAGCAGGACCACCGCAGCCGGGCCGTGGCAGCTGGTCCTTGGCCGCGCAAGCCCCACGCCATGGCTGGGGCATCCAGGCTTTTAGTTTCTTCGACCAGGGCTGCCCTTAAGTTGGTTCTTGTACACAATAACAAGAGAGATGCTCTTATTCTGATCCAGAGTTCTGTCTTTTTCCTTAATTTGGACAGTGCTATTGAAATAAGATTTATGCAAACACTGAATTGTAATATACTGAAATATGGGATTTGCAAATAAGACAACTTTTGGGGGGTTCATGTTTGAATTTATTGAAATACGACATAGCCTCTTCGTTAGGGAATATCTAATTATTTAACTGATACAAAATACCCATAGAAGTAGTTGGAAGCAGCTCCAAGATTTTGATCAAATACAGGAAAATAGTAACAGCTGATAAAGTGGACTTTTGAAAGAGGGATAATTAATCCAGCTCCTTCATCTCAAGGTGTAGCGGTGCTGGAGTGCTTCCCACCAGCAACGGCAAGCTGGCGGACACAGCAGCTTCACAAGCTCC
>NW_010565343.1:6203-6788 GCF_000687285.1 Phaethon lepturus
CCCCTGCCGTGTTCGTAGCGGCGACGTGGGAGGCCTTGAAGGACCGCTGCTTCGCGTGACCCACCAGAGGCTGTGCTGGCACCTGGTCTCGTACGCAGGCAATACTGGCGGGAGCTCCGGGAGCTCCGGCGCGTCCCCGGTGAGTGCTGCTGCCGCGCCACCCCTGCAGGGTGAGGGGCTGGCAGGGTCGCGGCAGAGCGGTCCGGTGTGTGCCTCCTGCCCAGCTGGGGCGGCCTTGAAGGACCGCTGCTTCGCGTGACCCACCAGAGGCTGTGCTGGCACCTGGTCTCGTACGCAGGCAATACTGGCGGGAGCTCCGGGAGCTCCGGCGCGTCCCCGGTGAGTGCTGCTGCCGCGCCACCCCTGCAGGGTGAGGGGCTGGCAGGGTCGCGGCAGAGCGGTCCGGTGTGTGCCTCCTGCCCAGCTGGGGCTGTTGTCTGGCTGCGGCGGGCAGCGGGGGTTCCTGGGGGGCAGAACTGATGAGTGCTGTCAGGGGCAATGCCCCCCTGGGTGTCTGTGCACCCAGCCCGGAGCTGAGATATGCTCCATTACAGAGAAACGGCGCTGCGTGGTGTCCCCTGCTTC
>NW_010565343.1:6842-7081 GCF_000687285.1 Phaethon lepturus
AGACTGCATTTTTTTTTTTTTTTATTCCAGTCACTGCATAAACTTCCACATAAAAGTGCTAAACTCCGCAGCCTTTTGCACCCCAATGCACTTTGACTGCCAGTTCTCAATCCTGGAGATCCTGCAAAGCTCTCGCTTTGCAGAAACAGGATGCTGGGAGCACTTGTGCTGCTCCGACAGGAAAACGCTGAATCTTTCGAAGTTTGCTCAAAGGCTGCTGAAGAGCGGGGGTGCTCTAG
>NW_010565343.1:7112-8241 GCF_000687285.1 Phaethon lepturus
AGGGTTTGAAGGGGCCGGCTGGGGTAGCGGGTTTGGATTGAGCTTGCCATCTCGAGAGCACTTCAAGTCCTGTGAAGTTCCTGGAAAGACTCTCTTCGGCTCCAGATTCCTCTGGACCATTCCTAACTTGGCGAAATAGTACAGAGAGTTAGCAAAAAAGGGAGAGTGTGCTATTTGAAGAAAGGAGTGCTTTTTTGAGGAAGCAAAGCGGTTTACTTTTTGTCAGCCTGATTTCACTGATTTGAATGGGATAGTTTCCAGGCTTAAATATAAACATAAGTAGTCGTGAGACTGGGATTTAAATTTGAGGAGGAGGAATGGCAGAGTATGGAAATTGTTCTTTATTGTCTGTGCATGCTGTCCGTCCTGCCGTCCTGGCTGCAGGGGAAGGCGTGTGTCCTCACGTGCCCAAGGGGCCGGGAAGCAGCCAACATAGAGAGGGGACGTATTTTGGATCACAGTGTAAAGAAGGGACTGTGGGGACGTGGGAGGTGGGTGGCTCTGAGGCCACCTCCATTGGGGGAGATGCCGTAGGAGCACATGCTGTTGGACCCTAGATGGAAGATGGCAGTTATGGCTGGGGCAGATCGTGGGCAAGAGTCAGCTCAGGTACAAGGGGGTCTGCAGTGTGCCTGGGGATCAGGATCATTTGTTTGTGGACACACTGAAAAAACAGACAATCCAAGAGTAGCCATGCAAACCCAGGGTAGCTGCAGCTGTAGTAGGTAACAACCACTTTGTAGGAGTAAAAGTCATTGCTTGCTGCTCTGCTTAAGTCTTTCCTATCTCCAGGTCATGGTTTGAGTTGCTTCCAAGGGAAATACCCACCTGCAGAACTTCAGGAACATCAGAAGCCCTATGGCATTTTAGCCGCTAGCAATAATAATGCTTCTTCAATTTCCAGCTTTTCCAATGGTGTTTTCTCTTTCCACCACTTTGCAGGAGTAAAAGTCATTGCTTGCTGCTCTGCTTAAGTCTTTCCTATCTCCAGGTCATGGTTTGAGTTGCTTCCAAGGGAAATACCCACCTGCAGAACTTCAGGAACATCAGAAGCCCTATGGCATTTTAGCCGCTAGCAATAATAATGCTTCTTCAATTTCCAGCTTTTCCAATGGTGTTTTCTCTTTCC
>NW_010565343.1:8537-12653 GCF_000687285.1 Phaethon lepturus
CTGTCCTTTCTCTAGACGTACTCCCTTTTAAGAACGTCCACAGTCTTGAAAGCATAAAGACAAGAGGATCATAAACGTTACTGGGTTAAGATGGGACAAGGGGTAATGGTTTTAAACTAAAAGAGGGCAGGTTTAGGCTTGATATAAGGAAGAAATTTTTCACAGAGTGGTGAACCCCTGTCCCAGGTTGCCCAGAGAGGTGATGGATGCCTCATCCTTGGAAACATCCCAAGTCAGGCTGGACGGGGCTCTGAGCAACCTGCTCTGGTTGCAGATGTCTGTGCTCATGGAAGGGGGATTGGACTAGATGGCCTTGGCAGGTCCCTTCCCACCCAAACTATTCTATGATTCTATGATTGCTCTAAGACACAAGAGTGAATTTTAACAAATTTGACTACTGTGTGCTTTGTACATGCTGGAGAGAAATCTGAGGAGTAACCGTGTGTAAAAGTGCAAGTGAGCATGCAGAGTTCCATGGTGAATTTGTAACAGCGGTTCCAGTATTTGAGCACAGACTGATAATCCACTGCAGAAGTGAATTTCTTCATCTTGACGGGATTCAGTCTGAAATCCAGCGCGATTTCAGTGCTGTTCTTCTACACTGGGTGAGGGCCTGGCAGATTTTTAGCTGTGTGTAGCAGCTAGCATAGCCCTGTCAAGAACAGCGCACGTTTTTCCTTTGTTCGTTAATACAGGAACAAGAGTACTTACGTTTAACTGAAATCTTTTGAAAACAACAGAATGAAGTGTTTGTTGGGTTGATGGTTGGACTTGATAATCTTAAAGGTCTTTTCCAACCTTAATGGTTCTGTGGTTCTGTGTTTTCTGGGACCTCAGGACTCGCTCTAAACTGACATTGGTGAAGCAAATACTTGGAGAATAAAAAAGCGTACAGTGGGTCCTGCTCTTCGAGCAGAACGCAGCCATCGGCGTGCAGCAGCGCGGGGCACGCTGTGCGGCTCGAGGCAGGGCGAGCTGGAGCTGGAGAGGCTGCTGGCTCTTCTGTCACTTCCCGTTTTCTACAGTGGAGTCGGGGTTGGGAGCCAGCTTCTGATGGTGACTCGTGCCTGCCATTCAGCTTTCTGGTGGCAGGGCGTGCTCAGAAGATCATTTGCATTCATGTCTCCTTGCTTGTCCAGTACCCTGGTAAAATCCTCCCTGCAATGAGCTGAGCTAAGAGAGAGCTCGGGTCTGTGCCGTGATTGTAACCAACTAAAAATGCGGGCTGGGAAACGCCTGACTCGGCAAGCTGAGCGCTTAGAGATTTCACACTCGAAGAAGACGCTCTGTGGAGGAAACAGGAGATTTTATTGTATAAATTGTATTTATTACGTTGTTATTTATTCCTCGTGTTTATTGAACACTGGGGCTGCACCTGGTGCTTTATGGAGCCGAGTAAGATGCTTCCCTTGCACGAGGCACGCAGGTAACGGATGGATGGGTACACATAGATATATAGGGCAACTTTATTTCAAAGTAAAGTACCTTAAAATGCAAAGTTCTTTTTGACAGTGGAGCATGAGGAATTGTTTCACCAAAAAAAAAAAAAAAAGTAATTTGTGATTTAAATATTTCCAGTTGATGCTGGAAGGGGCTTGTGGAGGGGTTTGTTGGTCAGGGGAATTTCTCACTTGGCCAAGCATTTGTCACACAGAAGTGAATGTGCATGGAGCTGCAAACTGGCAAAATATACCTGCAGCAAAAGGGTAAGCACACTGTAGCCAGAACTAAATATTTTAGTCTTTTTTTGTGGCTGGACTGAACAGGAGGAAAAAAAGACATTTTAGAACAGTAATATCATGCAGCTTCAGTTAAAACTGGCTTTTTTTGAAATTATTATGAACTGTGGAGAGCACAAGTGAAAAGAGTCTCCAGACTGTAAAGTCAATGCTGCTTTTCATTGCATTGGAAGTAAAACTGCACTGTCCCAATGGTACTAGCAAAGGTAGCGTCAACACAGGATTAGACAAAGTATTGATGGAAGTATTTAAATGTTGTTGTTCTCCGCCCCGCCCCCGGTAACTTACTTGTAACAAGTTATTTGCAAGTTGTGTTTTGTGTTCAGAAAACATTCTCGGTGTTAATTTCGTTAACGAGCAGACAGAGCCGTGATCGCACGGGTGCGGGTTCTGTGCTCTCACCTGTGGAAGTGTTGGGCGTGTGGAGCAGCGTTGCTGCTGAGGGGAGGTAAATTTGCAAGGACGCTAATTGGACTCGTTAGGAGGAGTAAACCTAAAGGCATGTGATAATGTTGGTGAGAAATTCGCTTTTCTGCATGCAATTGTTAAATAAGCCTAACAGCAACAAGTCAACTAAAATATGTGTGAAATATAAGGAAATAGATGCGCTGAGCCAGGACCTTTTTCAAGACGTAGCAGACGGTGCTACTCGAGGACTGAAGCAAAGCGGAGGGGAAGAGCAGGACAGAAGCGCGGTGGGCGCGCACCGGCAGTAGGATCTGTCCGTCTGGACCGAAATAAGCCGTCCTATTCCGGCCTCTGGACTCCGACTTGGCCCCTGATGTGGCCGCCAGCTTGACCCGTGCTTCCAGCGGTGGCCAGGGATTGCCTGGCGCCTGGGAGCCGTTGCGGCAGACCTCAGTCAGCCCAGGTAAATGGACGTAAAAACTCTTTAAATGGCAGCCCAGTAAGATGCAGCACAGTAAAGGGGCCGTTCGCTAACACGGTGAGAGGACCTGTGTGAAGCGTCATGAGTAAAACTGAAGGGAGGCGAGTTGAAAAACTAGTGACTCAAATGAGAGAAGAATGGGTGCTATCACATAAATTTGGAAATCAGGCCAGCGGTGTAAATGGCCTGTATAATTTTTCAGAAGTATCTAGATATGTACATGAGGGAGAAAGGCACAGTTATTATATATAAACCAAAATTTAAATGCCTGCACAGTGTGATGCAGGCATGATGTGACTTTTGTTTGTGGTACAGCCACTTGTATCATTAAAATAAATGAACTGGCAAAGGTAAGAATGCCATTGTGAGAAGGCAGAAACACCAGCTTTTTGGCAACTGTGTAGCTCATGGATTACTGTGTTTAAAGCTTTCCTGGAACGTTACTTTCCAAAAGCCTGGAAATTGTCTGAAATAAGCTTAAATTGTGCACAGGGTCCAAGTCTGGTTTAGGGACTCTGCCTTCTTCAGGGGTTTTACAGCGATGCCTGTTACCTTGCCATGGTTCAGCTGCCCGCTGCAGTTAAACTGCGCTGGAGCAGGACCCCGCAGCCCTCTGCGGGAGGGATGCCAGCAGCAGCTGAGAGCGGCGCGGGATCCGTCCGCTGCTTGTCGCAGCCGACAGCTGCGTTTTCCTGTAGTCGGCACCGCTAAAAGGCAGTCATTAAAGTAGCTGTAAATGATTAAGGTTTTTTATGTGCCTGGTTACTTCGAATAGAGTTGGGTGTTCCAAAATGCATGCTGTATGCAGTGTTGCTCATTTTACTTTAAAAAAAAAGAAGTTTTGAATCACACAGGTAGTGAATTCAAATGCTGATTTCAAAAAATGCAGAAAAAAATTACTCGGGAATTATTTCTCATTTGGTTTTAAAACCTTCTTGAAGTGTTGGGGTGAGGGTTTTTTTTTGGTTTGATTTGGTTTGGTTTGGTTTGGTGTTTTGTTTTTTTTTTTTTTTTTTTTTGTTGGTTTCTTTTTTTTATTTCTCCACTGCAGGTATAAGTTGATGTGGCTTCTTGATATCAGTAAACAGCTCTTCCTGAGGAGAGGTGCCAGTTGTGCTGGTTAAGGTCCAGAATACCAGAATTTCTGGCTGCTTTTTTATATCACACCTCCTATTTGAACTATGGATGGCTTGATTTTGTACTTAGGGGGAAAAAAAAGAAGGGAGAAATAGAAGGAAACTTGCTTGAGTACAAACACAAGTATCTCATACCAAAATGATCTGGAACACACATATCATGAAGTGGTTAATCATAATTAACGTTCATTTAACTGTCATCATGTTACTGACCCCACTTGGGACCCGGTCAGTCGCGTGGGCGGCAGCGTCGCTCCTTTGCCCTCGTCGCGCAGGTTCGTTAGGGGAGTGCCCGCCCGGGTCGCGGGCTGTGCCTGCAAGCGGCACAGCGCCGTTGCCCCGCAGGCGCCGA